>NW_013671092.1:3563-7157 GCF_000517525.1 Limulus polyphemus
AATAGATCCAATACTAGCACCTGTATAACGTTCAACCTGAAGCTGTGTTCTATACCAATAGATCCAATACTAGCACCTGTATAACGTTCAACCTGAAGCTGTGTTCTATACCAATAGACCCAATACTGCCACCTGTATACTGATCATCCTGAAGCTGTGTTCTATACCAATAGATCCAATACTAGCACCTGTATAACGTTCAACCTGAAGCTGTGTTCTATACCAATAGATCCAATACTAGCAGCCACAACCGGCTATCTGCTGTATCCACCGAGGGGAATCTTCCCTTCTGACTGTAGCGTTGTAAATCCATACACTTACCACCGCCCCACCGGGAGACTAAACAGGACGAGCCAAAAGTCCGGGTTTTCCTACTGTTGTGAAGTAGGTGTGGAATATCAGAAATATGCTGACAGAGGGCGTTTGGGAATATTGAAGGCCATTTGTTCCCAGAAATGGTATGATGATATAAAGGTTAAAAATCTAGACCAATCAAATGCTATATCTGAAACTACCAGCCTCGAGTAAAATAGGTCAGTATCCAATTGTTCTAGCGCACAACAATTGGGTTTCACACAATTTTATCTTAATATGAATAGATAAAAAAAACAACCTATAACAGTTTGCTCCTGAAGAAAAAAAGGTCCACCTTTCGAAAGCGCTCGGGTTATAGGGTTTTTATAATCGTATATTAAGACTTCTTGAACCTACGTGTTCTTCTCATATAATGACTGATTTTACCTTTATATTATGACAGAATGTCAGGTAACAACTCCTAATATGCCTAAACACCCTAAGTCAACATATTTCCGATATTATACACTTCATAACAACGAATCTCCATTCAATCGATATATCTTATTTTTCCACGAATTTGTTATAATCAAGCGAATAAAAACAAAACTGACCTTAAATGTGAAGTCCCATTTATCGTTCTGATTTCATCCCTCGTCGGTAACTCGGGACAAGGGCACATCGAACTGATTTTATCTAGAGACTCGCTTACATTTTTTTATATGTCAATTTTTACCCTAAATGTCAGATGGAGATCAAGTTGGAATGGTTTTTGTCTTCAGCTTAATTTGAATTTCGAGCAAAGCTACTCGAGGGCTAGCCGTCCCTAATTTAGCGGTGCTTAGCCTAGAGGGAAGGCAGCTAGTCAACACCACCCACCGCCAACTCTTGGGCTACTCTTTTACCAACGAATAGTGAGATTGACCATCACATTATAACGCCCTCACGCTGAAAGGGTGAGCATGTTTGGTGTGACGGGGATTCGAACCCACGACCCGCAGATTGAGAGTCGAGCGCCCTAACCAGGTGTTGTTGTTTTTGTTTTTGTCTTCGAACAACAGCGTGAAACTGAATTTAAAAATGTGTAAAAGAACCATACTTGTTTCCTTAAACTGATGTGATTAAAGATAGTGGCCCACATTCATGATAGTACACGTTTACAAAACGGACGTCGTTATCTCGCCTTAGTACCATAATCTCGAGCAGAAGGAACAATGGTGAAGGTGTCCGGAGCCGGAAAATACGTAGTGAACAAACATTTCGAAGAAGAAACGATCCTCTTTCATCATAGACTTTCCGTATCCTGTGGGAGTGTTAGTTGAGAGATCACGAGAGATTACAATCGTATGTGAAATATAAACATACACTCGAGTTAGAGGAAGGGTCTGGTTGGTGAAAAATGAAAGACGAGGAAAACACAGTTACACCACGTTTAAACAGATAGACAGACAGATGTATACTAGTACTAATATACATAGATAAATATTTTGTTTACGTGATAATAAGAAAGGACGGGTGTAATATTTTGAATGAAGTTTCGCAAATCGAGCAGTACCTAGTAATTCATTTTCTTACTAACCACTTCTCTGCTTATAACATCAATTCGATACAGTCAGTTTGGTTGAGCAGCAACAACCAGAGTTCACAAACCGTGGAACAGGCCACCATCAGAGTTAAGGTGTCACAACAAGATACTGGTCAATTTAAATGATCCATAAGACATTCTAAGGTGTTCAGAATATGGCACGAGAGTTTACACTGTGTGTGTGTGTGTGTGTGTGTCAACCAATACGAGCTTACAAGAAAATAACAAATAGAACGAGTGTGTCTGTGCGTTTTTCTTATAGCAAAAATCAAGATGAAAATTGACACAAATATACATTTTCACGCGCCCAACACATTGGCAGATAGCCCATTGACATATAAAAAGGTCGGACTTTCCGCAATCTTGGATCTTTTTAGAGGGGGCCAGAGCTCACAAAAATGCATATTTTTGGAGGTTTTGGCCAATTACTCGGCCATATTTTGACCAGTTTACATGAGATTTGGTACAAAGATACTTTTCTACAGGTCCCATAGATATACCTACAAAAATGTTACGTTGGGGATCAAGACGCCCCAAAAAGCATCACTTTAGGTTTGTTTTACAATTACTCCGCTGTATTTCGGCCAATTTACATGGGATTTGGTACAAATATTTTTTTTTTTTTTTTTTGCAGAGTTAGTAACAATTTTGAATTTTTTTTACATTTGCTCAATATTTCAGCGAGGAGAGTACAATTTGGGGTTTTCGTGAACTATTCATGTGTACGTCAACCAACTTACATGGGTCTTGGTACAAAGTTACCTTCTGGCAGGTATCGAGCAATGATACAGACAGTTTTCGATTTTTCTGTTTTCAAAATTGGTCATGTTGGGATCGCGTGGCGGAGACATGTTGCATTCGCCCGCGAATGTTGACCTCTTTTAATATTCTTCCGAATTTTGATCTTTGAATATATCATTTTTACTGTTTCTGTCACACGTGTGGAAAATTTTTAATGCAGCAGTAATTGTGATGTAATGGATAATTCTCTTGTATGTATCAACAGGTAACACTATCAACAACTGTTTCATTTTACAGACTTTTTGTTGTTGTTGTTATTAGTAACAATTTTTATTATATCTAATAAAATTAATGCAGAAATGGTCTAAATATGACCGCATGGAACCCAAAATACACATTTTTGGGTTGTCTTACATTTGACCCCATAAAATCCTTAAAAAGGTCTAAAAATGAAATAAGTAAAAAGTATTTGGGCGTACTGGACCAAGGTATAACCCTACCAAGTTTGAAGCCAATCCGTCGAGAAATGAAGGAACAGCGATCTATTGAAAAGTATTTCGAAGAAGAAGAAACAACAGAAAAGAAGTATCTTTCTCTCTTTGCTGAGACATAATAAAGTAGAAAAAAGACAGTAAATGTCAGATTTAAAAGGGAAAAGGAAAAATTATTTTGTTATTCAGTTTTTGATCTTAGTCTCTGCTAGTAGATAACACTCGGTTTTTGATACATCAGGTATAAACAAGAGATACTATACTTTCTATAGAAACAAATAGTTATAGCACAAATATATTGAGTTTCTGATGCACACAATGAAAATGGACAGTTGCATCAGAAAAACACACACAAAATAGGCAAGTCCAGATTTACATCAATAACTTTGTATATAATTTCACAACTTAAGCAAACTATTCCGACTATATTATTTTCAAAATTAATTCTATTATTTAGAACAAACTTGTTTGTTTGTTTGTTTG
>NW_013671092.1:8004-13866 GCF_000517525.1 Limulus polyphemus
TAGAACACAGCTTCAGGTTGAACGTTATACAGGTGCTAGTATTGGATCTATTGGTATAGAACACAGCTTCAGGATGAACGTTATACAGGTGCTAGTATTGGGTCTATTGGTATAGAACACAGCTTCAGGATGAACGTTATACAGGTGCTAGTATTGGGTCTATTGGTATAGAACACAGCTTCAGGATAAACGTTATACAGGTGCTAGTATTGGGTCTATTGGTATAGAACACAGCTTCAGGATAATCAGTATACAGGTGCTAGTATTGGATCTATTGGTATAGAACACAGCTTCACGATGAACGTTATACTGGTGCTAGTATTGGATCTATTGGTATAGAACACAACTTCACGATGAACGTTATACAGGTGCTAGTATTGGATCTATTGATCCAGAAAACAGCTTTAGGATGCTTTGGGTACGTAAAGAAGTACTGTGTAATGGAGAAAATGTAAAACAGAAAGGCTATCATGACAAAAAGTAGTTTCCTACAGAACACAGAATAAGACGTATCAGTCTTGAAGGGAGTAATTTGAACTAGTTGACAACCTGGTATAAATTTTAATTATATGAAATTATTGTATATTAAAGGATGATGTGATAAACAACCGACACAAGCAGGATTGCTCCAATAAGGAGCACTTGCATATTATCTACACATACCTTAATAGATGAAAAATTTGATTTTAATAAGTGTGCTAATGGTTCTCCTGGGATGAATGTCGTCAATTATTAGTAGCTTAATGCAAGCCTGTGTTGTGAAAAAAGTGCCAACTGAAGGAATTCCTTTTTATATCCTTGACCAACTTACCTGTGTTGTGAAAAAAGTGCCAACTGAAGGAATTCCTTTTTCATATCCTTGACCAACTTACCCGTGTTGTGAAAAAAAGTGCCAACTGAAGGAATTCCTTTTCATATCCTTGACCAACTTACCTGTGTTGTGAAAAAGTGCCAACTGAAGGAATTCCTTTTTATATCCTTGACCAACTTACCCGTGTTGTGAAAAAAGTGCCAACTGAAGGAATTCCTTTTCATATCCTTGACCAATTTACACGTGTTGTGAAAAAAAGTGTCAACTGAAAGAATTCCTTTTCATATCCATGACCAACTTACCTGTGTTGTGAAAAAAGTGCCAACTGAAGGAATTCCTTTTCATATCCATGACCAACTTACCTGTGTTGTGAAAAAAAGTGCCAACTGAAGGAATTCCTTTTCATATCCTTGACCAGCTTATCCACATAAGCTGGAAATACAGAGCATATTCAACAGCATTTCGTGGTTCGAACCCTGGACCTTTCGACCTGATATCCTGCATGGTAACCACGAGACCACACCAGTCTGTAGATTAACTGATAAATTTTACCATTCTACAAGGCAAAGGAAATCTATTACCTCTCATAATTTTTCTCAGTCTGTTCTGAATTAAGTATTGTAAGTTTATTTAACAAAAAAATGTACATGAATTACACTGACTTGTGTTATCTTTATTGTTTTCAAACATTTTGTGTTGTTCTAATCAGTTGCTCTAATTTAGCCATCTGGTTAGTGATAAGCTGCCTTGATATCATTTTAATTCTGTATTTATCTCCAAAAATAACATTCCAAGTAAAACATATATCAGACCAAAAAATATCTGATAGTTATGACCACTCACTACCAGTATGGACCATGTGTCCAGTCATACTGTGAGTTAAAACACTCAATGTAAAAAATTTGACCATGATTAACCTTTCACCTTTCAACAATACAGTCAGGTTCTCAAAAAGAATGTTGCACACCCAAGTGAGTTTTAGATGTAGAGGTCCACCATCCCACCCCCCGAAAACTACCAATTCATTTCTTAACACGTATATATGACCACCAGAGTAGCGCTGTGTAAAGAAACTCCACAGTTACTCTTGATGTTAAAGTGTAAAAAAAAAAAAAAAAAACTATGAATATCTGAAAGCTTGTTACACCTCTTTTAACAGAGTACACTTCGCCATACAGGTTTTAATAACTGATTTTTTTTTCTGCATCTTGAAATGGAGCATATTGAATGTTTATAGTAAGTGTAAATGTAGAAACTGTTGTGTTTATACAACTGACACAGTTGATAGTATATAAGAAAAAAAAGGACACATCTTGAAAAACACATTTTCACTTTTATTTGCAGTGGAATGTAAAATACTTTGGTACATACTGAAAAAAAATCCCTAATATAATGGCACACGTGTACGGAGAAAAATTTCACAGGAAAGCCGAGCATCCAAGTTTCTGATTAAAAAAATATAATAATAATAAAAAAAATATATATATATATATATTAATGAAATAAATTAAACACTAATATATATATATATTATATTATATTAAGAAATAAAACACTAATATATATATATATATATATATATTAAAGACATAAATTAAAATACTAATATATATATATATTATATTATATTGAAGACATAAAATGAAAACACCACTCAGAAAGAAAGTGATTCATGAACCTTCAATACATGTGGTTAAATTATTTGATACTAACCATGTATGACTCAAATTATTTTACATTTCTGTATGATGTATAACTCGTATTTCCTGCCGATTTATAATAAATGAATCACAAACTATTTCGTACTGATTTAATCTATCATTCAACACTTCATGCACTGATTTAGAGCATAAACATCTGTAAAAGCTACAGAGAAATACAATATACAAATGAATAGTTTTTCCGTACGAGCTTCATAGAACTATAGTTATCATACTAGACATTTCATATAACAGCAGACTAGTTAAACCTAGCATGCAGTGAGATTAAAAAAAATTATTTTAAAACTTCAAGAGGTTATGTTTACAACATTAGATGCTTAATATAAAAACAGACTGCTTAGACAATGTTAATAAATGTATCACTAGTATATTACTAGAAAATTAACAAAGCATACTTACATTACACTCTCTAGTTCATTTAGAAAACCTCGGGTGGTTACTGAAATTTTCAGAAAAGTAAAACAAAAAGTTTGAGATTTTTGTCATGAAGGAAATTCGGTGAACTTTAAAAAGACTTGTGATTTTTAAACCTCAGAGATCTAAACCGGTATTTCATTCGCAATGCATATTTATATCTACAACTGTTAGGTCGTAGAACAAGTTGGGGTTTTAGCTCTTTGATACAAAGAAGTCGTGTGACTTTATTACGACCACGATATATAAACTACCTTCCTCTGTTCAGTCTTTCATTTTCAAACTGTATGGAAATCTATTTCCCATTATCTTTGACTCAAATAAAAAAAATGCTATAGATAATTACACTTTAACTTTAAACTTATTTCCCCTTTAACTTTACACTTTTTTTTTAAATTTTATGCTTTTTTCTTTTAACCTTACACTTTTTTTTAACTTTATGCTTTTTTCTTTTAACTTTACACTTTTTCCCTTTAACTTTATACTTTTTTTCCTTTAACTTTACACTTTTTTTTTTAATTTTATGCTTTTTTCTTTTAACCTTACACTTTTTTTTTAACTTTATGCTTTTTTCTTTTAACTTTACACTTTTTCCCTTTAACTTTACACTTTTTCCCTTTAATTTTACACTTTTTTCCTTTAACTTTAAACTTTTTCCCTTTAATTTTCCACTTTTTTCCTTTAACTTTATGCTTTCTTCTTTAACTTTATGCTTTCTTCTTTAACTTTATGCTTTCTTCTTTAACTTTATGCCTTTTTTCCTTTTAACTTTATACTTTTTCCCTTTAACTTTACACTTTTTCCATTTAATTTTACACTTTTTTCCTTTAACTTTATGCTTTTTTTTATGGTTGTATGATATTCTTGGAATGAAATTTATTCTATCCAAATGACTAATTTTTATAATCATGCAGAAACGGTGAAAACTGGATACTACTATAGTATGCGGTCTACAAAGATATTTACACCTTAGTGTGCAGTCTACACAGATACCATCATCATCATCATCACCATTTTAATGATTCACTAAAACATAATTTCTTGCTAAATAATTTATATCCATCCATGTTATATCCACCTTAAACTTAGGTTATAATTGTGCTAGTGGATTTATAATAAAGTTTCTACCATTTATGTGGTCATCAACAGGTAAACTGTCGTCTACTGTTACAATAGACAATAGTTTACCCGATGATGACCACACAAGTGGTCGAAATATTGTTATAAAGTTAAACAAATAAATCATCACTCCGAAAGCCGTATCTCTGAACTTTAATTTAAAGTATACAGTGGATTTCCTATCTTTACAACAAACTAAACTTCTGTCGAGGAAATGCCACGTGCACCAACTTTCGATGTTTTTCTAGTAAAAAAACAGTATTTATTCCCTCTATACGAGCCCAACAAACATACAAATGTAGACTTACCAACAACAGTTAATTAAGATTGAAGAATACAACTTAAGTTGCTAGGAACAACTAGTTAGAGTAGAAATAGACAGACCACGTACCATCACCATCAAGATAATTTAGATATAAAATCTCGAACAATTATGGTACAAAAGCTAAATATTCTCTATTTAATATAAAAAAAAAAAATTAACCTGAAGAATTAAACTTACAATTGGGTTAACCAGAAACAAAATTATAAAAAAAAAAAGAGAAAGAATATCTCCACCACACCGTAAGTCGAGCATTTCGAAGTTTTCACCATGTTTTGACCGTGCTTTTGTATCTCACCTACCTATGTGGTGGAGCAAACTCTTGTGCATGGACTTAACCTGACAAGATATGGAGAACACTGTCAGCATTACTGGTTAGCGTGATGATTATGGTGTTATGTTCATTATTTACATGGTGACTGGTATGAAAATAAGATGCCATAAAAGAAATGAGTCATGCAACATCAGGTAAATCTTTTTCACGCTATAATAAGAAAGAATTTAGATAAGCATGATAACGACATAAATTTCTACATGTGGATAGAACATATAATGTTAGTAATCACAGAATATCCAGTAAATAATTAGAAGAAACTGTAAAAATAATATCACTTATTCATCGCTAATTCTATGATCACATGCTACTTTCCGGGTGATAATATTAGTCTTAGACCCAATTTTATCACAAGGGTAGATTAAAAATGAGATCTTCACATTAACCAACTGTTATATATGATACAACACAAAATATGTTTTATTTCTGAAAACAACTGACAAATAAAACTACATATGGGAGTGATATACAAACTAAGGTGACAAACTCAGTATCTGTTACATCCTAATCGTACGACATAATTTGCCCACTCCTCTTGCTTATTAGTGCAAAATAATTTCCGGAAGCTTTTCAGTTATCAGCCCACAACATTCATTTATCATAATTCTGCAAATATGTGTAACAATTTCGTAGTGAACAAAGCGTGCCTTTATATCCAACAACAACTTTCTCATAGCCTGATGTATTAGTTCATAATTTCTAAGCCCTAATTAAACTGTTTAAGCTGAGAAGTCAACAGTAACTGTGGATAAATGTGCAAATAACGACCTTTTTTGAACAACCAATGTGGAGTTAAAATGCTATTATGGAATCATATTGTTAAGAGCTTATATCAAATCAGTTAAAAGTGAGTAATTTAAAAATATTTACTTTATTATTCTGGGTTTTAACTTTTATTAAAACAGAACCCTAAAACTTTAAGGTGGGTAATTTAAAAGTATTTACTTTATTATTTTGGGTTTTAACTTTCATTAAAACAGAACCCTAAAACTTAAAGGTGAGTAATTTAAAAATATTTACTTTATTATTTTGGGTTTTAACTTTTATTAAAATAGAACTCTAAAACTTAAAGGTGAGTAATTTAAAAATATTTACTTTATTATTTTGGGTTTTAACTTTTATTAAAATAGAACTCTAAAAC
>NW_013671092.1:14606-45998 GCF_000517525.1 Limulus polyphemus
AAAATATTGGAATCATATTGTTAAGAGCTTATATCAGATCAGTTAAAAGTGAGTAATTTAAAAATATTTACTTTATTATTCTGAGTTTTAACTTTCATTAAAATAGTACCCTAAAACTTAAAGGTGAGTAATTTAAAAATATTTACTTTATTATTTTGGGTTTTAACTTTCATTAAAACAGAACCCTAAAACGGGTTTTAACTTTCATTAAAATAGAACTCTAAAACTTAAAGGTGGGTAATTTAAAAATATTTACTTTATTATTTTGGGTTTTAACTTTCATTAAAACAGAACCCTAAAACTTTAAGGTGGGTAATTTAAAAGCATCTGTTCAGATTGTATTAACACAGTCATTGATTGTGTATCATATGAATTGCTTTAAAATGAAACCCTAACTGTTTATTTAACTGAGGTTTTCACTACATGCACACTTGAACTATTATAGTATTATGCATTTTGTTGTTGGAGACTAATGATGGTGTAGTATAAGTTTTAGAGTTCTAATTTAATTAATGAAAGTTAAAACCCAGAATAATAAAGTAAATATTTTTAAATTTCTCACTTTTAAGTTTTAGCCCCCTAGTGGCACAGCAGTATGTCCGCAGACTTACAACCCTAGAAACTGGGTTTTGATACCCGCGGTGGGCAGAGCAACAGATAGCTCTTTGTGTAGCTTTGTGCTTAACTTCAAACAAAATCCTTCTTTAAGTTTTAGAGTTCTATTTTAATGAAAGTTAAAACCCAGAATAATAAAATAAATATATATATGTTGAATTATCAATACAAACATCTGTTCAGATTGTCTTAACACAGTCATTGATTGTGTATTGTATATATGTTGAATTATCAACAAACAAACATCTGTTCAGATTGTCTTAACACAGTCATTGATTGTGTATTGTATATATGTTGAATTATCAACAAACAAACATCTGTTCAGATTGTCTTAACACAGTCATTGATTGTGTATTGTATATATATGTTGAATTATCAACAAACATAATACACAATCAATGACTGTGTTAAGACAATCTGAACAGATGTTTGTTTGTTGATAACTCAACATATATATAATACACAATCAATGACTATGTTAAGACAATTTTAACAAACATTTTTGTTTTACAGTTAAATTCTGAAGTGAGGATCCAGAGTATAAAACAACAAAGTATAATAAACAAACCTACATTATAAGAGAAGTTGTTTGTTTATCATTTTAACTCTAGCAATCATAAATGAGCTAGGATCAACATATTTGAGCATAGTTATATTTTTTGAACAGATTCAATAAGTAACTTCTTCTAGTATGAATTAAAGCACAAAACTTTCAAATCCCAGGTATTATTCTGTCAGTGGGGAGATGTATTTCTATCAGTTTTGGTGGACAAATAAGTTTTTTTTCTTATAACTAGTCTAATAACTCAGTAAAAACAATATGCTCACATACTGCACTGGTATAGGTTAGTCCAGCATGGGTTTACAGTATGTGGAATGTATAATAGCATTTCAACTGTACATTGTTATATGTTGCTGCGTACGACATCTTCACTCAGTGCTAGAGCTCTACTACAGGTTAGTTGTTAATAAATGTGATAATTATAACAAGACTAATAATACTTTTACTTACATATATCTTTATTAGTCCAACATGGGTTTACAGTATGTGGAATGTCTAATAGCATTTCAACTGTACATTGTTGTATGTTGCTGCCTACGACATCTTCACTCAGTGCTAGAGCTCGTCAGATTGGAATAACCTTAACCAGTTTAGACGTTACGTATCACAAGTCTTGATACTGATTTTTTTTTAAAACATCTCAGTACAAACTTTGACTGAAACAATCAAAATGGTGAGTCTGCAACTAGCCGACGGTAGTTTTATTGAACTATCTTATTACTTTGAACCAATACTGAGAAAATATTTGTTTGTTGATTACTTAATATATACAATTTTAAAAAACCGATAAACAAATAATCTATAAGCTATTACTTTCAGTCTATTACAGACACGTACAAATCTAGTTACAGCTGTTGATCAACAGTTACATTGTAACCAGTGTTCCCTCTAAGCTGCACGGCCACACAACAACCAGCCAAGTGTTGCACACTTAATTATTCCAGCTGCACACATCCTCAGTAATGGTGAGGAATCCCAACACATTGATGGCCTTAATGACCCTGGAAGTCGATAGTCCTAAACCCAAATAACCAACTGGTAGCATTGCAAAGTGGCCTAATGATAAAATAGGGTTGATGGTCTAAAAAATACACACACCCTCCAGAAAAAAAAAACTAGTAGCACACATCTGCACATTATCTTAATACTGGTGCATATGAAAAAAAATCATTTCGCACATGGATTGAAAACCTTAGAGGGAACACTGATTGTAACCATCTACTGACATTAGCTACAGCACTTTTAATCCTACAAGTGTATTTAAACACTTGCAGCCAAACAGTAGTTAAGTTATCATGAGCAGATACATACAGTTAAATATACATAATCCTAGTATAATTATCCATAGTTTCTGTTAACTTCAGTAAGCCTTTCACAAATACGAGGTACGTAATCCGTTAAACTGCATGAAACCTAATAAGCAAACTCATGCTCCAATTTCCTTTAACTAAAATATTTAATCTTAATACTTCAGTAATCCTTTTTAAGCTGAAAATAACACTGGTTGTTCTATTGAACTCTAAGTTATTTTTCACTATTTCCACAACACTTAATATCTTAGCTCTGGAAAATGGAATGCGAGTCCTGACAGTACTTTATACTCAAATATATTTGTTGAAAACTGAAACCAAACCTGTAAGTTTCTAAAAGTGTTATATTTTCACAGAAAAAGAAGTTTCTGTTTGTTTCATGCAGTTAAAACATTATTTCAAATTTTACAAACCAATTTTAAAATAGCATTTGAGCGTGGAAATAAAAACTTATTTTATACTTTAAACCAACACTCATAAGCACACATTTTACATAGGCTTGCTTTGGCTAGATAATTTTCTGCTAGATTTTTTATCCGAAAAATCCATCATAAAATATGCTTAAAAATACAAAAAAAACTTAAACGTTTAATATGCAAAGGTTACAAGAAAACAATGCTGCATAATATGCTTGAAATCCCACACAAAATTAGATGTTAAATATTTAAAGAGGTGAAGTCATTACTGACGTGTCCAAGTTACAAACAGAACACTGCGATAGTAAAAAACAAAACTGTTCACATATTTTCAATCGTACATTTTTCAAATATATCACTTAAATTATTAGATAAATCTTGAGTGCGATAAACATCGCTTCCACTAATATCACCATAAAAATTACTTAGTAGAAACAAATGCATAAAATTTTAGAAATATCCGGAAAGCAATAATAAATATTACATCTATTGATACGGTATCACAAAAAGTCTAATTTTACCTTGAAGTCTAAAAAGTAAGTACAAAGAGAAGTACCAGGGTAGAAACTTTAACTTACATCTGTTCTGGTTTTGGATGGATAAATGACAAACAGAGACAGCTGAAATCCTGCTAACATGGCACCAATCAAGTTGGGTACCTGGAAAAGTTATTAGATATTTACTTTTCCAGATCGATGGATTGATATAATTGTTCTATTTATATATATATATAATAGATGACATCAGAAACAAAATTCAACGTTAACAATTTTCAGAGGTTGCAATTGAATTTAATAATTAATTTTAAAAAAAAAAGAGCTACATGTGGTGAAATATGATCCAGTTTCAGTTTATAATATTACTGACCTCGTGCCAAAGTCCACCAAACAAACTGTGTATGAGTAAAAAGATCTCATTCTACCATTTCGTGTCACTGATGACACTTACTTTGGACCTTCTTTTTATTTTGGTGAAGTAAAACAGTTTTATCTTCATCCAATCATCATTCAGTGTAAAGCAAACAAGCTCTGAAAAATTCACTTTTTTCTATTTGTCTTAAACATCTCATAACCATTTGTTGGACACTCCTCCCACACTGTAGTAATAACCTATGTTTATCTTCATACCACCTAAAGATAAGTAGGTAGGAAACAACAACACATAAAATCTCAAGCCCACCTGAATAAACTTGTCATTCAACATAAAACCATACATAAACCACAAGGATGTCATTCCAAAAGTAGTCAAGATGATTGGAAAAGGTAACATTTTCACACTTTTCGTCTTTATAACATCAGCCTGAAAAGATAAAAGACACTTCACCATCTTAAATACCCTTCTTCTTAAAACCACAAACACAATTTGACATCACAAATAACTATTCTTATGCGTCAAACAACACAACATACTTCACGCTATGTGGTAAATGTATAATATTTAAGTTAGTTAACTGTAAATGTTCAACATGTATTAAAAAATGTAAACAAATAGATATTTGACATACAATACCTGTACTTTTTTCAATCTATTCTGTTTGTATGTACCTAAATAAATCTTGATGCTACAAACTTTATACTGACACAGATCAGTAAAAATGAGATATTGTTTTTATGCTTAAGAACAATAACAACATTAGTTAGGACTACTTAACAGAGTGAGCGAATCAGATAGACAAAAGCCAACAACACTTAAAGCATGTTAATGTTTCTCCAGAAAGCCACATCTTATTTTTTTAGTGCCATGATCAACAAGTGAAGTATTTCTTATCTTGTATCAATAAATAAAGAAAAAATTAGCGTTTTTCCTTCATTTAATAAGATAAATGCAAATGCTAATAAAATAAATTATATCTTTCAAAAATTCAGACACCAAAGATAAATAACTACTTTTTATAACAAACTAAAATAAGTTATATAATCAATTATAAAAATTTACAGTTAAAAACTAACACTTCCTTCCCTCTGATGACAGAGACTACTCATTAAAATTTATGGTCTCTTCAGTTAATATATCACATAATAAAAATAATAATAATAATACAGTAGGAAAGTATAAGATGCGTGATAGATTAACTTAGTAAGTTCTTCAAAATCTGAGTGAAGAAAAGTACATACTTCTCTATAAAAAATAACACCTTATAACCAATGTTCCCTCTAATCTTTTAAATCCATGAGCAGAAGGAATTTTTTTATGTGTACCAGTATCAAAGCAATGTGCGGATGTGCTACAAGTTTTTTTGTTCTTTTTTTAGGGTGGTGGTGGTATTTTTTAGACATCGACCCTATTGGATCATTAGGCCGCCTTGCAATGGTACCAGTTGGTTATTTGGGCTTTAAGCCTATCGACTGCCAAGGTCATTAAGGCCATCAACTCCTCACCATTACTGAGAACGTGTGCAGCTGGAATAATTAAGTGTGCGGCATTTGATTGGTTGTTGTGCGATTGCACAGCTTAGAGGGAACACTGCTTGTAACCCAGGAGGGATTTTTAAATCATTTTATTCCTTAATGTTTTCGCCTAATACTTCTTCAGTAGCTCCTGCATAATTCTTAACACTGGACCAATAAAATAATTTGTTAAAATCTTTCAGAAGTTACAATTCTATTTGTTTATAAAGAAATGACTTTATCTTTGCTGTTATGAATATAAAATGTGTTTTGAAATGAGAAATTAAAATAAACAAGAGGTTAGCCAAATGGTTATACTTATATGAGTAACACATGAATGAAAAAAAAGAAAACAGGGTTAAAAAAAATACATAATGAGAGAGAGAGAGAGAGAGAAAGTGAGCTGTACAAAGAATGTAAATTTACCATAAAACCAAGTCTAAAACTACAAAGTTACCATTGAAGAGAGAGGTGCGGCACAGAATGCCAAGCTTGCTCCACTGGCCATTAGTCCAGAAGCAAAAGTTGCTTCATCTTTACCTTTAGTGATGTAGATGAGGTAAGAGAACAATCCCAGCAAAAGAATACCAATTCCAAAAAGTTGTTTATGTAGTGTTTGCTGTGAAATAAAATGAGGAAAGATATACATACTTCTCTAATGACTTATCAGGGGTCTTTCTATGTGAACATGTTTGATATAACCAATAACTAAAGATATACATACTTCTCTAATTGCTCATCAGGGGTCTTTCTATGTGAACATGTTTGATATAACCAATAACTAAAGATATACATACTTCTCTAATGACTCATCAGGAGTCTTTCTATGTGAACCTGTTTGATATAACCAATAAGTAAAGATATACATACTTCTAATGACTCATCAGGGGTCTTTCTATGTGAACCTGTTTGATATAACCACTAAGTAAAGATATACATGCACTTCTTTAATGACTCATCAGGAGTCTTTCTATGTGAACCTGTTTGATATAACCACTAAGTAAAGATATACACACTTCTCTAATGGCCCATCAGGGGTCTTTCTATGTGAACCTGTTTGATATAACCACTAAGTAAAGATATACATACTTCTCTAATGACTCATCAGGAGTCTTTCTATCTGGCCCTGTTTGATATAACCACTAAGTAAAGACATACATACTTCTCTAATGACTCATCAGGGGTCTTTCTATCTGGCCCTGTTTGATATAACCACTAAGTAAAGATATACATACTTCTCTAATGACTCATCAGGGGTCTTTCTATCTGGCCCTGTTTGATATAACCACTAAGTAAAGATATACACACTTCTCTAATGGCCCATCAGGGGTCTTTCTATCTGGCCCTGTTTGATATAATTTAATTGTTGCCCCTGAACATTTCAATAATGACATATTACTCTAGACCCAATCAAGAAAGAGATTTTACTTCTTTATTTAATTCCTCTTTACGAGCAAAGTCAGTTCATTTGTTTCTATATATATATATATATATATATATATTACAAGAAATCAAAAAATATTGTGTATTTCAAAGTATGCTTTTACATAGATTTTTTAAATTTATTTAGAGGATGGGACAGCCAAGATGGACCAACAGCTCTCTTGTTGTTCCTAAACATTATGTTATAAAAATCTGTTTCATTCATTGTGAGGACTAGTTTAACCTTGACCTCTAGTGGCCAGTTTCAGTACTATATCCAATATATATTAATACTGTGCATATTATAACTTTTTATTATTTCAATAGTTAAATGGTATATTAAACTATTCCTATTGTAGCTGCTATTTTGTTTGCTTAGAGCTCCTATGCGTAATCCACATCCATAACGTTGGCATGACAACTCTGAGTCAGTTGCTTCAGCCTCTCATATCTTTTTACACTTTTTTTTGTGCGCTTCTTCTACTGCATTTTCCTATTCCAAATCTATTTACCGCTTGAGAAACTATTCACAATTATTTCAAGACATCGTAATCACATACACACCAAGTTTCACATAATTAATGACTCTACATGTACATAAATTTTAACAAGTATTAAATACTGTCCCTCTCAAATTCATCGATGCACACGTATTAATGTTGCTGAAGAGTGATGGTGCATGTGACTGAAGATGAGCTTGCATGGACTTCATAATGCACATACAATACATTCTAATGTAAGTGAGAGCTTCTATGAAGATAAGAAATTGATTGCCTATATGAATATTTGTGTAAACACAATTCATCACAACAGATTAGAATAAATAATAAAACTCCTTAAAATGAAGAACACTAACACAATGTCAAGGATTACAATTTAAATATACATGTCGTAAATTAATACGTTTTTTTAACTCTAGAATAGATTTTAAGTTATTTTAGCCCAACTTATTAAAATTTTTAAGTATATTTGTTAACTTCTGTAAATTTTTGTGTGTTTGTTTGTCTACTGTCTTAAAGTTTGTTACTATATATACAAACATCAATTCCTTCCAGAACTATTTTGGCTTATTATTATGGTATAGAAGATATTTTATCTGACAAGGATATCACAGGTGTGTATTTCTTTGGTAATTACTCTAAACAGTTTAATTAAGATTTCTTTTGATTTCATGTAATTACCAACATAGAGCATATTTTTTAAACCTCCAATTTCATATCAACATTATAAATTTTTATCCTTTTCTTTGCATTTATTATCATTTTATGTTACAAAATATTTTACGGTGTTAAAATATATATTTACTAATCCACTTCTTTGTTCCTTAAATCTTTATTACAAGAAATTAATCATGTCACTTTAACCTAAAGAAAAGCTTAGTATGAATTGTATATAAAAGTAGAAATCTACAAAATACCAGAAATATTTTTAAACATTCAGAATCATTAATAAATCTACTTTAAACAAAAAAACATCCCAGAAATATTTTTAAACATTCAGAATCATTAATAAATCTACTTTAAACAAATAAAATATCCCAGAAATATTTTTAAACATTCAGAATCATTGATCTATCTACTTTAAACAAATAAAATATCCCAGAAATATTTTTAAACATTCAGAATCATTGATCTATCTACTTTAAACAAATAAAATATCCCAGAAATATTTTTAAACATTCAGAATCATTGATCTATCTACTTTAAACAAATAAAATATCCCAGAAATATTTTTAAACATTCAGAATCATTAATAAATCTACTTTATGAACAATAACCTCTCAACTTATGTATAAACCTAATATCCATATAACCCAGTACCTTATAATGCAAATAATTCCCAAATATTAATATTCACCATAATAGATTCTCTGACTAGAACCATTACTGGTCCATTAACCATATCTTGAAATTAATTACTTTGTGAACTTGTTTCTTCCTAACATAAACAAACCAAAACTAATCACAGCATCTTTCCACTATAAAAATGCATGCACAGATCATTATTGATGCAAATGATGCTTAATTCTGTTTATAATCAGGTCAATGTTATTTACACCAACAAACTCACCCTGTTCAGTGTGAAGATGTAATACCACAGCACGTAAACTGTCTGGAAGGTAAGACCAATTGTATTGACAATAATTACTGCTGAATCTTGAATAAAAAGTCCATAACGGAGCCATAACACACCACTGTAAAATATAATCATGCTACAGTAGCAACTTATATAACATTAAAATAATATGCTCATTACCAATTGTTCCTATACAATTCAATTTAAAATATGTGGTCCAAAGTGTAGTTACATCAAAGAAAATACATTAAATTTTGAAGCAAAAAAAATTCTAACCGGATATACACAAAACAAAGCTTTAATAAGTGTAACTGACTGTAATGAAGTCAAACATAAGTTTGTGAAGCAATGAGACTAATAAAAGTAATTAAAATCACACCTGACTACAGGTGCATGCTATAACATGGCTGATAATAAGTGCATTATTAATTTAATATGAGAGGTGTACAAACTGAAAAACGGCATTTCAGGTCTGTCTTTCACGTATCTAGGTAATCTTTCATTCAATACCAGAACTCGCATGAATTAGATCAGTGGTTCTCCATGTGCGGTATGCAAGGGTCCTCCAGGTGGTCCAATATGCAAGTCACTGACGTGCAACACCACATTTAAGGCCATACGAGAGAACAGAACAAGTGGGCTAGGACCAATAGGTGATCCGCAGGATCTTTGGCCCCACCAAACTGATCCGTGAAATAAAACGTTTGAGAACCACTGAATTGGGCCAACAGCAGTAAAAATATGTCAGATTTGTTTGTTTGTAACTAAGCACAGTGAGTTATCTGTGTTGTGCCCACCAGGCATATCAAAACTGGTTATAATGTACAAGTACATAGGCTTACTGCTCAGCTACTTGAGGGGGGGGGCAATATGTAAGGTGTTTTATGCAGTAAAAGAAACTTAATACAATTGCAGACAAAATATAGGTTTAAAATTCTATTTTGACACATCTTCGACTTAAAATCCATAATGCAGATTAAACCAGAAGAATGTAAGAAAAAGATTGTAAGGTATAACTTACCTTAGGTTTATTCTTATGAATGGGTAATTGTGTATTCGTGAAGTCCCTTCTAAAATCTGTTTAATAACATTGTATTCCATAAAGATTTCTTTATTAACATAATCAGATGAAAAGAACTTTCAAAGGTTTCAGTAATTATTTATTAATTTGACAAACATAAGAATAACAACTACTCAAAAACTAATAGCACGTGAATAGCGTTTTCTACGTTAGCAGTTAATCACCCTACTACACACATATACTGATTAAATTCAAGAAAAAATGTAGTACATTTTGCACAAGTTTAAAACTGATTATTCCACAAATATGTGTTGCAATTATGGGGTGGGGGCAGTCTGATGCATGTTTTTTGTCTTGATAAACTCAACTGGGTTTGAAGAATTTTAGAAGACATACATATATAGTGATCTGAAGGACGAAAAGCTTCGTACTTGAATTATCTATACATTTCTTCTCAGCAGCCATGGTCTAAAAAAAAGTATTTATATCAAACGTTAATTAAAGTACTGGATATAACTAGATGTACTTCAGCAGGGTCCCCGAGAGTGTTCTGTTTGAATGGAAAATAAAACCAAAATTAAGAGTAACAAATACTTTTATTTCTTCCTTTTGAAGTTCATACGTCATGCTATGTTGTAGCCTACAGAGTGCACAGTTCTTATCATGATTCTTGGCACGTGCACATTTTACTGACAGTACAAATTGCAACATTTAGCATCCCTTACGTGACCCCATTTTAGTGTCTAATGACTGACTGATAGACAAACAGGTGACCCTCCAGTTGGCCTTTGGCCCCCTTTTGGGGAAACTACAGTAACTAATTCTTTTACATTTCTATTATTATTAATCCAAAAATCTAATTACAGCAGTGTGTATATGTATTACTGAATAATGATACCAATAGACGTAGTTACACTTTGTACCTACAGACACAAATATATATATATATATATATATATATATATATGTATGTGTGTGTGTGTTAGGAAACAACCATATGTACTGGTTGGTTACAAAGACAATAGGGGTACTTGGAACAAACTGCAGAGTAAACTGTGTACAACATCGATGAAATAAGTTGAATATATACATAAAGGATCATAAGAAGTGTCTTACACTAGTTTCTGGAAACGGCACTAAGGGGAGCCACTATAGAAAACATTCAATGTTGTCGCCACCAATTACAACTACTGGGTTCCTCCAGACAATGGCAGAACTGGATAATGGCTATTGACCATATCCTCATAACCAGTAGCCAGCATGGTTGATGGTGTGATGACAAGGCATCATATGACAGTTTAAGGACCACCATTCTTCATCTGAAGTATGCCCCAGTGAAGAGGTTCGAGTAATTCCCATCAAACCTCCAGTTACGTCCTTTAATTAAAGACCAAGAACTGGATAATGGTTATTGACCACATCCTCACAACCAGTAGCCAGGAGGGTGAGGTTAGGATAGTGTGATGACAAGGCATCATGACAGTTTAAGGACCACCATTCTTCAACAGAAAGATGCCCCAGTGAAGAGGTTCGAGTTATTCCCAGAGAGATGCAACAAGGTATAATATTTTCACCACAGTAAAAACCTAGTATTGTTGATATTCTTCAAGTAGTCTAAATTTAAAGTCAAACAACATAAACATTATATTAATGTAAATTTATTTAGTAAAATAAAACTTCTGATAATTACAACTTTACCTCACAAAGCTTTAAAACAATTAGGGAATTTACAAACATAAAGCAAGAAAGTATATTCAGATAATACAGTATTATTGTGTTGATAACACTATTTAACTTCTCCATGCTACCCAATGCAATGTTATAGTGTTACAATAATAATAATAATATAGTATTTTAGATTAATTAATGTCAACTACATAGTCCTAAAGCAATATAAATTAATACATATTCCCTAATATAAGTTTTTATTATTATAGTCTTACCTAACAAATTATGAAACCTAATTGGTAACAAATAAGAAAAGCTCCATCTAATCACATCATGTTAGTTTTATAGTGTCTTACCAAAAGATTACTTCACTCCTTTCAACCAAATTCCTATGACTTTTGGAGATACGCATTTTTTACATTTCTTCTCAAGAGAATGTTTAGAGTGGTGAAATGTTTTTTTTTACACTGCATTACATAAAGGACACTTGGTAATTTGAATCAGTACATCTGGTTGTTATTCAAATTACTTGGCCAACCTCATCACTCTGTGTACAGACATTGTGTGCAGACCTCATGATCTCCCCGAATTCTCTCCCTACAAAGATAATTTTGTGTAACTACAACATATATTTACTAAGCACAGGCATGTGTAATATATTCCAAACCGTACTGGTGGGTATACATCCTGGTGCCCACACTTTGAAAGTGGTGCCTAGATCTGCACCTGATTTGTACAGGCCTGCTATAAATAATATTCAGTAAACTGTATACATTTACTTACCACAAGACACCTGTTAAAAATGGGAATGGTGATATATCTGCTGTGGTTCCTTTTTTCCAAATTTTTTGGCAGACAAACCTGTATATTGAAAACACAATCCATAAATATCTATACTAAATACATGTAAAAAAAAAGAGTTTACTGGTTTGTTAAACTAACATATCAATAACTTTCACTGATTTTAAATATAATCAAATTATGAGAAGATTTATTATATATATATATATATAAAAATCATTAAAACTTTTAGCATACTATGGTTGCACAGTGGTGGATAGAGCCACTCTGATGGGTCAATACAGATAAATAGGATTGATTGTCGGTTAGAGACAAGAAAGTATACATATAATGTAAGGACAACAAGGGACTTATTATTCTATCTCATCAATCCTTCACACTAAACTACAAAATAAAAATACTCAAAGCCAACCTTTATCATTCAAATATTTATCAAGCCTTCCCTTAAACTCCTTTCATTTAACTGAATGCACTACATCTGAAGGCAAGTTGTTCCAAAGCTAACCGCACTGTTAGAAAAGTGAAGCGGTCTTTGCTGAAGATGACACCTATTTGCTTGGATCCCTTTCTTTCATGACACTGTTAAGGTTATTCCCATCAAGAGTTAACTCATAATTACAAATATATCTCACGTGCATTACCTTGCATCTATTATAATTAAAAGCCATTTATTTGACCAACTCACTAAATGAGCTAAATCCTTTTGTAAAGCAGCAACAACATCCTTATGGCTAGCAACACCCAAAACCTTAATATCAACAGTAAATTTAAATAATCTATTGACCATTTCTTCATCTATGTCATTAATATAAACTAAAAAAGAGAAAAGATCCCAACACTAAATCCTGAGGTACTCCCATTTGTGACCAATGTTCCCTCTAACCTGCACGGTTGCACAACAACCAATCAAATGCCACACAATTAATTATTCCAGCCATGCACATCCTCAGTAATAGTGAGGAGTCTCAACACATTGATGGTCTTAATGGGCGTGGCAGTCAATAGGCCTAAAGTCCAAATAACCAACTGATAGCATTGCAAAAGCAGCCTAATGATTCAATATGGTTGATAGTCTAAAAATACCCCCCACCCCCCACACACACACCTCAAAAAAAGGTAGTGTACATACAAACATTGACTTGATACTGGTGCACATGAAAAAATTCATTTCACACATGGATTGAAAAGTTAGAGGGAACATTGCTTGTAACAGTAATCCAGTTTGACTGAACTCTCTCTTATAACAACCTTCTGATTGCTTCCATCCAGCCAGTTTTCTATCCAATGAGCCAACCTATTCCCCAACACCTACACAGACAATTTTCTACAAGTATTTTATGTAGCACCTTGTCAAATGTTTTCTGAAAAATCCAGATACACAAAATCCACACCCGTACCCTCATCTACATAAACAGTAACCTCTCAAATAATGTCAAAAGATTAGTAAGGCATGATTTTCCCTTAGTGAAACAAGGCTTGCTCTCCAACAAAATTTTAAACTTTGTTAAATGACTTTGTATTGCATCTTTTATCACTTCCAAAAGTTTTTTCCCACCACTGATGTACAACTAATAGGTCTACAATTATTGGAACAATTTTTATCACCTTCCTTGAAAAGAGGATTAACATTAACCAACTTCAAATCTTCTGGCATCTGCTGTTATTCAAGGACTCAGAAAAATAGTAACAAGTGGATCATATATCCAATCTTAAATCTTCTTCAAGACTCTTGGGGAAATATTACCTGACCCAGAAGCTTTATCATTCTTTAAACTTCCCAATTTTTTTCTTAACAAGCTCAGAATTAATCTTATCATATTGTTAAAATTTGTTTCCATCTGGCAACTGTTCAGGATGAGGAATATTATTTAAATCTTCATTACTAAAAATACAAATTTATCTTTACAAATAAAACGCTCTTCTCTAAAGCAGTGTATAATAAATTAGAACAACACATGATTGTCATAACTTGTAAGCGTTTAGAGCCTGTCAACTAAATTAAAAGTTATCTAAAAATCACTAGCATATAACAGTGTTAATACTGCAATAGTAGTTTTTCAAATACAGTATTAAATAACAAATAAAGTTAAAAAAAAATTGTTATAACTATTCCTATCATGAGCTATGTACATGTGATTACCTAAACCTGAGTTGCCAGATGTATATACAGCTACCAGTTTGGCTTTTCTTTATCAATCTTTAAACCTACAATGCTGTCACCATCCAGGTTTTTCATCTCGGAGGAAGTTGCGATTACAGTGCAAAGTAAAAGTTTGTGTCTATGAGCTAGAAAAACAATAAATCTTAAAAATAAACCTGACACAACATTCATTTTCTCCTTTACTCTTGTAAAATAAAATGAGGAACCTACAATAAAGTTATATTTTTTGTCAATTATGCGTATGTAATTTGTGATACGGAGATGTCATTTGTATAATAATGTGGTAACAAAAAAAAAAAAGAAGAAAGATTGCTCTTTAAAATCTCCATGAAAATTCACAAAAGCATTTATCTGTTAAAACTGTAACAAACTCTCTGATAATATTAATAACTATAGGTTAGGCATTATTAAATATGATTATTTGTAATATGACTAATGGAAATCCTGGATCAACTCTGGAGAAATGTTTATGAACATGATTCTGTGATACGTAAAATGTCAATAGTAATAAATACTCACGCTCCGCTAAAAAAACTTGCAACTGTACATACTGTTGCAGCATTTCCCAAGATGGTTTTGAGATCCATTTATTCAAAGCTCTCCTATTACAGTCTTTCCTGTCAGTTCTAACTGGATAACTTGAATTGTAGTTTGAGTAAATAATGACTACAATATCTCCAGTCTTGTTTCCTTAAAATAGGGATTTGTAGTTTGAGTAAATAATGACTACAATATCTCTATGCCTTATTTCTTACTATCTCTATTTGCAGGCTTTTAAATTCCATATTTTTGATTTATCTTGTTTACTGGCTTTTTTATGCCCAACTATGGGCAAAAGAATTACTTGATATGATAGCTAACTTTATACATTGTAATAGTAATAAACATATTTAGTAGTCGGCTGATACAGTTCATGATGATTTACTGTAGCTATTAACTATTTGATCACATTAGTTCAAGATGTAAAATGTTAAAACTGCAGCTAGAGATTGTTCATGGAGATTTGTTTAAGAATATAGTGAGCATTTATAGTTTCTGTGTAACTAAATTCTCTGTGTATAATGCATAGCAATGAACAAATATATATCCACACTAAGACACAACCCCCAGTAAACCTATATAAAATTTTACTAGTACAAAAGCAGCCTTTTCAAATAGAACATATACATCTAAAACATTGCTTTAAATAAACCTTCATGTCTTTTAAAGTAAATATTCTATAAGAAGTGTGTAATAATATTTAATATTACATTTTTAATTATTCTTTATTCCTTCACTTTATACATAATATAGGGATTGGCTCCCTAAAGACACCAACTGTATAGTGTACAAAGCATTGAGTATCTACATGTTACAGCAATCTAATGTTCATCTATTATTGGCTGATAATTCCTGTTTCAACATGTACTTATGTGTTTTAAGGAATCACCACATATTTGTAAAAAAGCTAACTTCGTGGGGTAATGATACCATCGTTTACACTAAAAATTCTAGAATTATGTTTTTAGCTTATGTAAAACATGGAAGAAACCAACCGATTTTTCAATACCGCTACAACCTTTACAGTACATTATTTAATATTGTACAAAAGCTTTGAGTGAATTGTACCAAGCCATTTTTGTTGTAGGCTACCAAGTGCACAAGAAGAATTACAAACGGTCCGTTTTGAGCGGATTTCTTTTCCTTGTAAATCTAACATTCATGCTTTTTTGTGCATTTATGTAATTGTGTGTACAGCCTTAGCAGACAATAGTAAAGGTTTTTAACTAATGTGTTGTTTGAACTGAATATTTGCTGTTTAAGGTGCTTTTTGCCCAAACGTTCTATTAATATCAGGGTTTTGTGCTATTCCTTGGGATCACTATTTTAATTATTATGAATTTAATATTATTGATATCAACTGTCTCTTGAGTCTTAAAAATTAACAATACATTGTCATCGTTCATTGACGCGGAACATGAACAATGTCATCATGGATAATTATTGAAATATAATATTGAAATTTGTAACAACGTTACAATATATAGCGGACGTAGTGAATTTGAAATACACACTCTTCCTGAAAAAACCTAAACTAAAGGGCTAAACAAGATGTTAAACTTAAAATATAACGCCAACAAGCCTAATAGTAATACTGGGAATGCCTTTTCTAAGCTGTCAAGGTATTATTATAATTAATTATACTTGTCAAAAGACAAGATGTTAAACTTAAAATATAACGCCAACAAGCCTAACAGTAATACTGGGAACGCCTTTTCTAAGCTGGCGAAGTATTATTATAATTAATTATACTTGTCACAAGACAAGTTTAGGAAAGACGTTCACGCCATAATATATATAATGCTAATAGTAAATTATGTTTTAATTACTAAAACGTAACTACACTTCTATATCTAAACTAAATTAAAAATAACTATCATTACTGAGACTGAGAGTCCTATCTGCTGTGCTTCTCCTTCTAATACAACATCAAACTATCCAGTTACTCAATGGCTTTACTGTTGCTGTGTTAACACGTGTACAAAAGCTTCGGTGTATGCGGCGCCAAATGAAACTTTGGAATTTTATGTTCAATCGTATGTGCAATCTATATGAATAAACGTCAATATGCGTGTGTGTATATCTGTTCCTTATACGTTTCCACATTTCTTTATCAATCAGCACCAAACTTGACATAGTGATACAGAATGACATGAGGAAGGTCATTGGAGTTCAACCACTCCCCCCATCTAATTTCATATTGATAGAATTCTTGAAAACAGTAAGTCTTTCTTTTCAGTATTTGTACCTTTATGTATTTTTATTGCACTTTTAATGTTGTTGTCCCCCCCCCCCAGTGGCACAGCGGTATGTCTGCAGATTTTCAACGCTAGAAACCGGGTTTCGATACCCGTGATAGGCAGAGGTCAGATAACCCATTGTGTAGCTTTGTGCTTAACTTCAAACAAACTAAAGTAAACTTTTAGTGTTTATTATGTTAAAAAAAATAGAAGTACGATTTCCTATCCTTTGTTACAAACGAGTTTTTATTTCACCCATCCAACGGATACTCCTGCTATTAATATATAAATTGCATAGCTCCAGATTTTTTCATGACCGTTTCCATCGGAAATTATAAATCGACTTGTCAGTTTGTAAATGTCACTACAGCTTATAACTTGGCTGAGATATATTCATATTGAATTAATAAATGTAACTGATAATTTGAAATATCCAATTCGTTTTATTAAATCGCCTTTTTATTTATAGAATCTACATTCAATTTACGAAATTTGGCATTTCGTTCTATTAAAATACGTTTATTTTCTACGTGTGCTTATCGATTTATAAGCCTACACGACAATTTATAAATCCAAGAGGCTATTTAAAAAAACTGAAGAGAGATTATAAATTGTCATTTACATTTAATAAATCAATAAACATAATTCTCAGCCAACTTGTTAATTTAAAATAGTAGTACCTTTATCAACTAAGTATACAATATATAAACTGCACGCAATTTAACGTAAGTTGCAATTTCCTTTGGCGTCTCATATGCATGTAACAAAGAGAAATATATATTTTTGCTCTACAATAAACATATACCTCAACAAAATGTTAAAAACACTTGTCAACACAACAACGATCTACCCACCCACCCAAAACACAGAGATATTCTGTTAGTTTATACAAACATAAATACAGCTGTTCCTGTTGCTAGATGACTCGTTGCGCCACCTTCAAGGCTAAAGTATTTTCATTTCGAACTTTAATTACTGTTTGGTTGGTTTTTACTCATGTGTTAATTTTTTTTTTAAAGTAGGTGCAAAATATCAAAACTAAAAGTGAAAGTTCACATAAAGACATTTTATTAAAATTAGGCGATGATGTTAATATGTTGTCTCCGACGTCTAAGTTCACCTAGCCTCGAATCGGGATAACTTCACAAGTACGGGTATTATAGTGACACTGTACGTTTGTTGTTATCAGTGTCAGTAGCCTTTGAAAGATTGTATAAATATGTAATAGGATCGTGGCAACCAGTTAGCTATTTCTGGTTCTGTTTTCCAAATGGCTAGACACTGCAACTGTACATTTTATTACGTAAATGTTGAATGTGCAATCCACAGTTTTTAACCAGTCTTGGAAATTATATTTAGCGCAATGTACTAACGGCACCATTCAGAAAAGTATAAATTTACGACTTTCAAAATTTAGAGGTGATCTTATATATTTTTTACTAAAAAGGGGTTATTTACTTAGTTTATCGGGAATAATTTTTAATCAATTTTTATGCAAATAAGATAGTGCTGAGCCACTGGGGTGCTTAATTAAACGTACTTTTGCATCTAATTTTCTTACAATAAATCAGATTTACTTGTAATTTCAGATATTCACATTTATATGGATACTATTTACATTCACTTGAAAAAAAAATCCCCTCATAGATCAGCGTTATGTCTGAAGACTTATAAGGCTAACAACTGGGTTTCGATACCCGTGATAGGCAGAGCACAGACAGCTTTGTCCTTAATAATAAACAAACAAATAAGAAACTTAAAATGGGCCATCTGTGCCTACCACGAGTATCGAAACTCGGTTTTAGCGGTGTAAGCCCCCAGGCTTACCGCTGTGCTAGGGAGGAGGGGGACCCATTGTATAGCTTTATGCTTAACAACAAGCAAATGAAACATTTTAAAAATACATTACAGTATCATTATATTTATATACTTAGAATGCATGCGAAATTGTAAGCTATGCACAAAATAAATGCAAGTTTCTCCAGAGTAACATTGTTGAAAATTTATCAATGTTAAGCATTATAATTTATAGTTTGATTCAGGCTGTTTATTAGAATGGTAAGTTATTTTGTTATTATTACAGAAATAGTTATTACCATTAACTAACATAAATAATTAACAAATGCAGCTGGAGTTTGATTCACTTATAAAAATACAGAGAAATGACTGAACTTATTGTAAGGAAAAACAGATTGTATGACCAACATTTTGGTCAATCGAACTTCATCAGGTCCAAATTGAGGTCATTTGGCTGATATGGTAACCACATACTTAAATTTCTCTTTTTTTGTGAGACCTACAGTGACTTAGTGGTAAATCTGTGGACTTGTATACTGAAAAAAAAGGTTTCGATACTACTGGTAGACACAATACAGATAGCCCATCGCATAACTTTCCGTGATCTTAAGGGTTTTTGTTGTTGTTATTGTTTTTTTAGAGTGTATTTACAGAAGCCAAATATATTTTAATTCAATAAGATACTTAAAACCAAAGCTAGTAACAAAACTGATATCAATGCTAAAAATGTAAATATTTAATATCTGAAAAATTTGTGAATATACGAATTTGTTATTATTAAAGTTGAAAAAATAGACTGAACATTTCAAGTAGTGAAATACATTTCAATTAAAATATCTCCTATAACACGTAAATGAAATTCTTGTTGTTGTTTTTTTTTGTAATTAACTTATATCATGATATTGGCCCCATGACAAGTTTGATGGTTTATAACACTAAAAACTAGGTTTCGATACTTGCGGTTAGTACAGCATACAATGCCCATTGCGTAGCTTTGCGCGTAACAACATACAAACAAAAAACATGACTTTGGGAATACGAGACTAGTCATGAAGAATGATCGGCTTGCTGCTATTCTTGGCGCCATCTGTTGATCATGTCCCATACAAATGATCTTATAAATGTTAAATACTCCGTGGTCGCCTAGTGGCTCAGTGGTAAGTTAATGCTCTGCCCACCACGAGTATAGAAACCCGGATTCTAGCGTTGTAATTCCTCAGACATACCGCTGTGTCACTGGAGGGCGGTAAATTAATGAAAACACGAGGTGTATTCCCCATGGTGAACAGAACGCAAATAACCTATAGTTTAAAACAGGAGTGAAATAAGAAACATTATAAAATACTATTAAATACATAATGATCACATACCTGTGTAATATAAATGCCCAAACTAAATGAAAAAAAACAAATTCAATTATTAATTCTAATAATATAACGTAACATCCAACATTGTCCCTGTATAGTTTGTTGTTGTAAAAATGTGTTCATTTATATAAATAATCGCGCATGATATTTTTAATTGTTTTTTAACGTAATTTAACGTTCAAATCCACGAAATTACCACTGACTCATTAGGCGACCACAGAGTATTTAACATTAATAATATCATTTGTTTGGGACATGATCAACAGATGGCGCCAAGAATAGCAGCAAGCCAATCACTCGACATAACTTGTCCTGTATTCCCAGATTACAGTAAAATATTTTCCTGTTGGGACAGCGGTAAGTTTACGAACCTACAAGTCTGGGGTTCGATTCCATGCGGTGGACAAAGCAGGTAACTCGCTGTGGCTTTCCTCTAAAACAAACCGTTTTGTAATGATTAAATATATTATTTGCTCTGTGTTATTAAAAGCAACTAACTTCCTACAACTGGTCTTATATTGTGAGTACCACAGAAATTCACTCCCATTTTAAATGGTCAGGTGGTTAGGGTCTGAGGGTTGCGGGTTCGAATCCCCCTCCTTTCAGCCGTGGGGGGCGTTATAATGTGACGGTAAAAGAGTAGCCCAAGAGTTGGCGGTGGGTGGTGATGATTAGCTGCCTTCCCTCTAGTCTTCCACTGCTAAATTAGGGAATTGTAACTTTGCGCGAGACTCAAAAACAGACCAAACTACTCCCCTAGCGTTTAAGTTTGAAAAATAGTTGTATTTTCAGTCACTTAAAAAAGCTTTGTCATTACGAACTGTTACAAATGGTAGACGATTTTATAGAAAAAAAATAGAAATAAATATTATGCCACAAAATATATAAACGTATTGGAATTAGTGAAGTAGATAAATTTCAACATTCAGAGGCCAACATTGAACTGTTTGTAATATATATAAATAATGCGAATATAAGAATCGTTTAATACTATAATATTGATCTATAGAAATATTTTACACAATTTGTGTCACTTAATTGGTACTTGCAAACGTGCGTTTTATCAACCCCAGTGGAATATTTAAACATATTTCTTTAAGTACAGTCCAGTCTGTTCACATGGGTCCTTGTAATTACAGTGCTTGAGCTTTAAGCCTTAAGGGAGGGTATGTGGGCCCATACACTATGGTGCTTTCAGCCGTGGGGGCGTTATAATGTGACGGTCAATCCCACTATTCATTGGTAAAAGAGTAGCCCAAGAGTTGGCGGTTGGTGGTGATGACTAGCTGCCTTCCCTCTAGTCTTACACTGCTAAATTAGGGACGGCTAGCACAGATAGCCCTCGTGTAGCTTTGCGCGAAATTCAAAAACAAACAAGCACTATGGTAATGATCAGTTGACAATGTTAGCTCTAGTTTTCGGAGAAAAACGGCCAATTGTGTCATTCTTAATAACCAAAATCATAAGGTTTAGAAATAACTTTAAATTTCGGAAATCGATCCATAACTGAGAAATATACATTCAATTAAATTAGCACACACACATTGTTTACATTATTGACAGCCACGTTTTTGCCCTTACCGGAAGTCAGGAGCGATTGGCCATGGCCGCCTACTGAAATCTCATTGGCTGCGCTGTCTAGGTACTTAAGGCGTCAATGATTTTACGTATTAAATTTATTAAATTAATATGAAAACTTGATACTCCATACGTCAGCTGTTCTCAACCTTTATTCCATTCACAACTCTTACTCGGGTAGGTCTATCTGTGGAAACTTATCGTATATAAAAGTGGCACAACCATAAATATGTAAATTCGTGAATTTTTCAAGTGAAACATTACTTTCAAACTCAAAGTTTCAGTTATCGTTTCTTTTTAAACTATATAAATATAGTATTTCCCGAAGAAGAATAGTCAACTATTCGAAAGCGCTCGAGTTTTGGGTCTTATTTTAAATCTATTACACATTATATGCGATCCTTTGTGCTAATTCTTTTATCAAAATCGGTTTAATACATTATGATTCAAGTCTCAAAGCCAGGTGAGTACGTATGCTTTTCCAAGGAAATTTTCGCCGCTGTTAATATGTATTCCTACACATTAAAAAAAAGTGTAATAAAAAGCAGGTACAAAAAAATATGTGGGTTGTGAAAAACAATTCTGATGTGTGCCAGGCTTTCAAGTTACAGTTAAATTCAAGTCTTTGAGTTTGAATATTGATAGGTTGATCAGATTCGTTGATAATGAAATCTTGCTAATTTGTTGAAAAACGTTAATTTTAAATTATTATACGGTATTGTTGGTTAGTTTATAAATCTAACAGAGTAACTTGCTAAACTCCTCGTTTCCTGAATACCAAATAAATTCTAAATCGATAAACTAGATCTACAAATATTTGTGGAATAACTAATCCCTAAATTGCACTATAATAGGCTTACTCGCTAGCCTATCATGGTGTATATAATAAATTATTAGGCAATCAGTAATTATCTAAACACACATGTACAAAATAATTTACACTTAGCTTACACGCTTGTAAATATAACTACTAGTTACTTAACAGAAAATCGTTTTTCGAAAAACTATTATAAATATTATCACGAATGGTGGGAAGGTTAGGCTTAATCAGTATTTACGTTATTTAAAACATTCCTTCAAACAGTGAGATCTGTCGGCCAAACCTTTAACATATAATTCCAAAGAATAAATAATAAAAATTCGCAAAAAAAAAGTGCTATCTATGGATATCCGCAGGGAAGAACAATAGGGGCACTTGCTCTCCCTGGAAAATGAGAAGTATAATTCTTTATTCATTCAGTGTGTATATTTAAATTAATCATCGTTACTATTAAATCTGATAAGTAAGGCAATAATGTCTTGGAATTTCTTTGACATCTTCCAGAGTTAATAGTGCTTCTTCTAACACAGCGAATTTGTTTTAAAAATATTGGCCGTTACTTAAGACTCAGAAAACAGTTTACCAGCTGCTCAATAAGAGTTTGTAAAATCTGATAGAGGTATAATTTTCTCATTCAATATTCAAAATTATTTATAGATACAAAATACAATCATATACTTTTAATTAAAACTCTCACCCTTTCATGCCACCGACATGAATTAAAAAAGAAAAGAAATACGAACATTTTATATAAGAAAAGTAGAATTCATCTATGTGGTATTTCCCACCAGAACAGCACCTTATGCAATACACAGGCTAAACGCTAAGGTCAGAGACCACAGGATTCAGGTACAGTCGTACATAATTTAGAATTACTAATCAGATGAATGGCAACCAGTCAGCAACACCCGCCGCCTACTCGACTACTCTAAAACAAAGAGATTAATAACTCACGGTTATGACTCCCCACAGTTGCAAGCGTAGAGAATTTTCAACAACATATTGTGGCCCGAACCTTGGACCTTCAGATCTGCACCCTGGGACTCTAACCTTTAGGCCTTATCCAACCCTATTTACAATACATCAGAAATTTCGTCAATTTAATGTTCTTTGTTCAACAATATCAATCAATCATTTTATAATCTAAGATAAAGAATATTAATGTTTTTGATTAATTGAATTTATCATGGTCTTACAGATAAATAAATAAATAAATACGTCACTTGCTTATCGTTTTTTAGAGTAAAGATATATATATATGTAGCATATAGAAATAAAAATCCCCTTTTTAATCTTTGAGAGTGAATTATGCTTATTTCATATACAAAATATGGAACTTAGACTACAGTTATGTTAGCTTCAATGGTTAAAAATAGTTTTATTAGCAAGTACTAAGGGGCTAGCTTTAGTAGTTTTCGAGTTTAAATCCTAGCCTAAGAAATGTAAAAACAAGGGCTTAACACAGGTAAACTGGCATTCAACTTGTGATTCATTCATCGACTCTGAGATAAAACCCGAGGGCAGTTCGTGTTTGTGAGAGGGGAAGAATGTAGTAGTTCAAGTTGTTAAAATGTACGTACTCGCAAGCATTGGTGGATAAAAAATGCATTGCAGATGATGCTGTTAAAGATAAATAATCTCAAAAAGTCCTTGTATGTCACATATTTATTAGTTCTAGCTAACAATTTCAAAATGAAAACACTCATAACATGGTACTTAATAATTTACTTTGAACAAAAAAAGCTCAAAAATGTATGTCTACTGACTCTAACTAAAAACATTTCATTGAGACTACCTAGACAGAGACTGATAAAAACTTTGTCGTGATCACATTCACAAAAGTATTGAGAAAACTTCAATTAATTTGAATGAATAGGCCCCCCCTCCCAGTGGCACAGCAGAATGTCTGCGGACTTGCGCTAGAAACTTAATTACAAACAAACTTAATGAATAGAATGGGTAAGATAACTATAATCTTATCAAGCAACTTTGAGGGGGGAAAAAAATTTCAGTGTGCTGGACTAAAAGTTGGGTAGATGACCGTGTATTGCAGTGCTGTCAAAATGCCAGGAGGGTTGGGGATTTCTCCCAGTAAAATATGCATCCGGACCCGGTCGTTTTTTTTTTTTTTTTTTTACAAAAGGAATTGCTAGGTTTATACAATTTATAACTTCATCACTAATTTATATTTAAATATAATCTTACTTACTAACTCGTTCGTGACGAAAATCAACAATAGTATAGGTTTCTCCGTGTGCTATTTATAACAAATTCTCATCGGGTCAACGGCTGCGTTATTGATTAATTCGTTTACTCCTTTAGTTTTACATTTATTCTTGATTTGGGAACATATTATAAACGATTTTTTTGTGTGCAGGTTGTGAAAGTTTTTCTGAGACGAACTTTAAAAAAGAAGTTTGAAGGTGATATTCTAAAATATTTGAAGTAAATGATCAAAATAACGATCGTTGGTTACTTGCGAAGAAACATAAAATATTTCGTTAAATTTTCAATTCGGAAACCGGCTGTTAAATTTTCGTCTGCGATTGAACAAATGTTAAATTATCCTATTTTTTCTTACTTGAATTTTCTAATACAAATATAACAAAATAATGCAAGTCTTTATAGAATAAAAAATTATTCTCATAAAAATGATATATGTAGATCCCCACTGAATTTCAAACAGTAAAGGTTTCCACGACTGACCACTCGAATTGTACAACGAATGGACATTCTACAACGGAAGAAAAAGTGTACACGTCTATAGACCATAATCTAATTGTATTGTTTTAAATGTTCTTCATAGAGCAAGTAAGATTTCATTACCATTCTCAAACTTGTGGTGCGCGTACCACTGGTGGAATTTGGAGCTGATGTCGGTGGTACAGGACACTATTAATATAAAAAAATCATAAAATTTATAATAAATCATATCTGAGCTTTCCACGTACATATTCATGTTACTCACTTATAGACTCACCCTCTACAAAGACTCACCAGTATTTTCTTCCCTTAAAATTGACAAAAATGGTATTATATTCTTTAATCATGCCAGAAAAAACAATCGCATCCTTCGCATTAATGGGTAAATGTTAAAAATACGAATTTTTGTTAATCTTTTTTTTTATTAGGCCTAAGTTTGTGATTTTAAAAAAATAAACAAAAAGTGGTACGTGAGCCTGAAACGTTTGAGAACCATTGCCATAAATGAAGCTGGACCAAGCTTGCTCTTCTGTTGAAATTTCCTGTCTTGTCCAACTGTTTGGAGGATCTTATTCAAGGCCAGGTGGTTAGGGCGCTCGACTGACTCGTACTCTGCGGGTCGCGGGTTCGAATCCCCGTCCCATCAAACAGGCTCGCCCTTTCAGCCGTGGGGGCGTTATAATGTGACGGTCAATCCCACTATTCGTTGGTAAAAGAGTTGGCTGTGGGTGGTGATGACTAGCTACCTTCCCTATAGTCTTACACTGCTAAATTAGGGACGGCTAGCGCAGATAGCCCTCGTGTAGCTTTGCGCAAAATTCAAAAAACAAACCTTATTCAAAGGAATGGTGTAATGGGTTCATGCCCGTAGGGGGCGCTGTGCTTAAGTTTTCCATTGGTAATCGAAACATGATAATCCAAATATACTATATAGTTCTTCATATGATCGTTTTATTACAATTACTCGTATCACATGTATGGGAAATATCGAAGAGAACCATATGGATTAATTTTGAAATAAGTTGTTTTTTTTTACTTTAATATTGTTCCAAAGACAAGGCTTAGATGTCGTAAAATGTTTTATATTTAGCCCCACAAACAAGAATTAGCTGTCCTGAAATTGCTTAAAATTGAATCTTGGTTAATTAAGGGCTTTACCCTTGAACCCCTGAGAAAGGGCGCTGCCCTATTGACTCGTGTTTGGGGAGAACCCCCAGACCCTTTCCCTATTTTGAAACCTTCCCTTGTATTTTAAATAATAATGACAGCCCTGACGTGGGGATGGGGTATATTTTAAACACTTTTAGATTTATATGTACTGTTACGACAGCGGAACTCACGTGACGCTGCTGGAGCATGCGTGACTGAGTTTCTTGAATTATCGGGGAAGTCCGCGAATTTTGGAGATGCCTCTTCGTTAGTATATAAGCCTAGCACAGAAAAGCCAGAGGATGATAAAGCGAACAGTAGTTATGGTGAGTTTCGTGTAATTTACTATTCTGTTTCGAGCTAGTGTGTGTTTTGCACTCGTAGAAAGCGAAGTTATCGAGATTGTGAATCGCTGTGATTTATAGCGATTATTATAGACGTTGTTAAGTTTAAAGTGACAAGAAACGACCTGACTGTGGAATTATTGTGCAATAGAAGTTTGCATTGAGAAAGAATAGACTGGTTTAATCAAGAAAGGACTTGTATCGCTGAAGTTCATCGGAAAGAATTTCTACCGGAAATTAACAAACCAGCAGTAAGATGATATATACTTTAGATAACTATAAATTCGGGTTATTTGAATTCAAAATTTGTAAAAGTATTATTTTTTAGTTACATTTGTATTTTAATAACTATTTAGAAAGAAGAGTTTGGGCCCTCCAGCCACATATTTAGATATGACTATGAAATTTATTGAATATTTGAAGCAACGTCATATGTGGGTTTTCAGATCGATATGAATGCCCTCATGAAAGGCTTATATTTTGAGTTGAAAGGGGAAATAAAGCTCGAATATGTGATTAATAGATCAAACTTGGGATCAAAGCTCAAACAGATATAATGTATATTTCTATTAACGGTGAGTGGAGCTTATTTTACTAGGAAAACAAACTCGAAACTTTGAAATGTTTACCTTAAGACAATATTTTATAATTACGAAAATAGGATGAATAAACCACCTACAAGAAAAATATTAACTATGTTCAATAAGTACAAACCAATAAAATAGAATGTATTGATGAAATATATTGGTATTATGGCAGAAACTGGAGCTATCTGTCGCCGTCCCTACTTTTGAGCTATTGACCAGAAGGAAGGTAGCCAATCAGCATCATCCTACCACCACCACCCCCATACGCTAAAGGATTGACTGCCATGTTTATAATGTACCCACAACTTAACGTGTGGGAATATTTTGTGGTATTGCTCGAGTTCTAACCCTAATTGCCAGATCCGATATCCAAAGCTCAACCATAGCCCTCCCCCAGTGGGTAAGCGCGGTAAGTTTAGAGATAAACAATAAAAAAAAGTTCGGAGTTTCGATTACCTGTGGTGGGCAGAGCGCACATAGCCCATTGTGTAGCTTTGCTCTAAAAAAAACGCAAACAAAAACTAAACAATTACTGCTACTGGTCTATTATCACAGAACCAATGAAAAATTCGAATATGCACGTATTGCGAGAATTTTTTTATAGTTTTCCGTATAGGTTAGAAAATTATTTATTCTAGTTTGCAATTTTCTTTTGATTTTACTCAGTTACTAATTTTCAGCAGGGGTAAACCAAAGAAAAATACATAAGAAAAATCACAATATCTTTACGGTGACTTTACTACATTCACAACTATTTAAACGTCAAAAAAAAATGTATTTATAAAAAGAGCTGCTCTCGTTTTCATCGACCCGCACTTTAGTACCAGATAGCCAATCATAACCCATAGTTACATGACGTAATTGCGTATCGCTTCAGTATGTATTGTTCGTCACGTGACCATGACAGATTGCTCGAAAATTTCGAACGCTAGACAACTGCGGTAGTTTAACGACGAAAAACGGTTGCTACTTTCCTTTGCACAGTTAGATGGCCTCAGGTTTATTATTGTGTGTATGTGCGTGCGCTCACACATCTCACGTGCTCTAGCTTAATCCGGCAGAAGACAAACAGCTCACATAAATGAAGTAAGCCCAACGCAGTGTGTAATATATATATATGTATTTGTTTGTATCTGGAGGACGAGATAAGAGCTTATGCATTTCTGGCTCAGAGACAACACAGCAACTCAGTACTGTGAAATTTATTGTTGCAGTTCACGATCAGCCCTTGTTATATTATAACATTTAGTGAAGTCCAGGAAAAAAAAACACTTGGGGCAGCACCGTATCAAGTAAGCTGTTTGATAAATATTCTTTACGTGTTTACAGGCTGTGAAGCTTTTAGATGTGTAATTTCAATAGTTTCTTTGCTTGTAAATTTGTCTTCTCATAGATTGACCTTAGGAAGTTTGAGAGGGAAAATTCAGATTACAGTCTTGTTATGTAGGAAATTGTGAAGGTTGACCTATTTTTCGATGTGTGATCGTCACCTAGCCTTTGTCTTTCATGATTAACATCCTGTTTGAGTGTTTCCAAACGCTGAAATATTTGTTAAGCAAGAACTTATCGTAAAAAATAATAACTGTTGTGTATCGATCCAAAATTGCTGTTAATGTAGTACAAACTGTCCATGTATTCAGATACAAGATAGTAGAAGGAACCACCTTATCGAAATGCTTGAGACAAGTATCCACTGCGGAAAAACAAACAACTTGCTCTTGTTTTAAAATGTGCAAAGCTAGGTTGAAGACAAACAAATTTCACAATTTCCATTAAAATTCATATTTCAAATTCAGTCAAATTACCCGTGACTGTACGTATAAAATGTCTAAAAATTATGTAAAATATAAGAAATTCCCTAACACTTAAAGGTCAGTTTCAGACTCTCATTTTTTATTTATTTCACTTGGGGTATTAAGGGGTACAAAACAATAACAATGTCACACAATTGTTCTGGTGGTTTTGATACTCAACTTACAATCGGTGGGTGGCGTTGATTAGTTGCCTTCTCTCTAGTCTCTCACTTCTAAATTAGGGACAGCTACCACTAATAGCCCTTGAATAGCTTTGCGTGAAATTAAACAAACAGACAGACATTTGTTTACACACTATTTAAAAACAAACAAGCTAGACAATAAGTAAGTTTACACATATATGGAGTGTAAAATATCTGACGCAGTAACATTTTCACAACCTTTGTCTAATTCAGGCAAATTCAATGTCTCAGAGTAACCTCACAGAGATAATTTAGGGCTTGAAATTTAAGGCCCCAGTCCCGAGCATGCTTGTACAAAAGTCCAACTGGACTGACCCCTATCATCTAACTGGGAGGGGGGGGGTATAATTCCTGATATTAAACCAAAAACAAATTCATCAACACAGGGGATAAAAAAAAAGGTACAAACTGTCAATTAAAAAATCACAGTGTTAGGATTTTAAAATACAGAAAATCCTGTTTAACAAATCCTCAAAAATTTACTGCTAAACATGAATAATCATTTTGTCCGTCTTAAGCCTATTTAAAGACATTCACGAATTTCAAGTGCTTGAGGTTAAGTTCCACCTCAGTGTTTGAAGAATCGGATCAAAAGTCTGAGGCTCGAGATTAGATGCCGTAAAAAGACTCCACATTTTAAATTTTGAACACGTTATCAAAGTGACAGTCAATCTCCTTATTTGATTCAAGAAGTCGGAAAAAAGCCCTTGCAGCGGCAAGCGCTGCTAGCCGCTGTCCCTCTAGTCAGTATAGTTCAAAATTAACACGGGTAACCTAGGATCGAGCCGTTTAACCCAAGTGCGCATGTCATTCAGGTTGAAAACTCCAGTTCCATCTTTGAACATTTTTGTAGAATTTTAGATTTGTGTTTTATGACGACTCCGCGTGTCATATACGCCCCCCCCCCCAGTGTTATAGCAATATGTCTGCGAACTTACAACGGTAGAAACCGGGTTTCGATACTCGAGGTGGGCAGAGCACAGATAGCCCATTTTGTAGCTTTGCGCTTAACTACAAACAAACATAAACGACTTTAAAAACTACAACATATTTTAACACTAGACAAACCTTGTGACGTCAGTAAATCGAAGTTACGCATGATTTTCGATATCATCTGATTTATAAGTCATAAAAATATTAATAACAGGGACAAATATCAATAAAAAATTGTTATCTTAATAAGGTATTCCATCAAAAGCGCGAAGAAAATGATTTTTTTGTATTATTAGAAGACAAAAAATCGTTATCATTAATTTACCAAAGAAACCATTTGTAATCTAATTGAAATAAATTCATGACAACATTTCAAAAGCCAATTCGAACCTAGAATTTAGTGCAGAAATTAACTACGAGAATATATAGTGTTAGTAATTTAGTCAACAATACCTTACTATAAACCCCTTCATGTCTGCGGACTTACAACGCTAGAATCTGGATTTCGATACCCGTGGTGGGCAGACCACAGATAGCCCTTGTGTAGCTTTGTGCATAATTAAAAACAAACAATAAACTCTTCTTCTATATAGAGAAAATTGCTTGTTTGTTTCAAATTTTGCGCAAAGTCAGACGAGAGCTAGCCTCCCATAATTTGTTAGTAACAGACTTGAAAAATGGCAGCTGGTAAACATCACCCACGGGGCTACTTTTGTCAGACCGAGTAGAGGGATATGACCTTCACTCTTGTAATACACCCATAGCCCCAAAGTGTTTTTTTTTTTCACTAAGGAACACGAACTTCAGAACCTTAAACTCACAGTCTGGTACGCTGACCAGTGGTCTGAGCTCGGCCCACTATTTATGATTCTGTTGACTGTTGTGTCTGAGGAAACGAG
>NW_013671092.1:46310-50641 GCF_000517525.1 Limulus polyphemus
AAACGAGTTTTTCAAAACTAAGATGGACTAAAATTTACCTGAGATTGACCGTGTCTCAGGAGTGTTTCACAGAGTTGGCCACAATCCCCATTGGAAGGGATGTTACAAGAGGGAGGAATCTACAGAGAAGAGTGTTTCATAGGGTTAGCTATGCTCCCCATCGAAAGGGTCGTTGCAAGAAGGTGGAATTTCCAGAAAGCTGTACGAATAATTTGTAATAAGAACAGTTAAAAATTAAATTGTCATATTTAAAAGAAGGTAATTTATATCTCTAAATAGGTAAGACAAATTTCCCACTTTCGCGTCACATTTATGTATTGAGCGGAACGTACAATTAGATACCTTGCCGGGGACCCAGAATTTTACAGCGACAGTCCTGCTCACAAGATTCCAAAACTATATATATCTTCTACACTAAATATTAGAAAATATATATCGAGAACAACAAGTTAAAAAGTATCTCAAGTCTGCTGATTACCTATCTTGATAAAGACAAATCTTTGAACTTTGTTTATTTTTGGTGGAAATGTAGGTGTGCAAAAAACGATCTCATTCTTGTAAATTTATTACTTGAACTCTATCTCTTCAATATTACAGCCCACAGCTTCTTTTTTTTTATCTTGTTTTTCGACAATAACCATTAAAGGCATTTATTTATATGAAGCAAACAGAGCAACATTCCTAAATCTGTCTTTGGACACGTTTTATTAAGTTTTCTTTAAGAAAAAGCTTTTCTATAAAATTTTTTTTTTCTACTTAAACAATAAATATTTTGAAAATAACCTTGTTTTGATATTCCAAAGGTACGTTGATGAATGGATATTGTAACTGTATTTCCTAACCAATATCAGCAGTTTATTCATTAACCAGAACGGTTATTAAGGTATTGTGCCGGTAACGCCATCTACATACTTCCTAACCAATATCAGCAGTTTATTCATTAACCAGAACGGTTATTAAGGTATTGTGCCGGTAACGCCATCTACATACTTCCTAACCAATATCAGCAGTTTATTCATTAACCAGAACGGTTATTAAAGTATTGTGCCGGTAACGCCATCTACATACTTCCTAACCAATATCAGCAGTTTATTCATTAACCAGAACGGTTATTAAGGTATTGTGCCGGTAACGCCATCTACATACTTCCTAACCAATATCAGCAGTTTATTCATTAACCAGAACGGTTATTAAAGTATTGTGCCTTTAGCGCCATCTGCAGTTACAGATCATTAATGTAACTTTCGAAGTATTCATTTTAAGAATAAAAGTAAACAAATTTCATTATGTATAAGAAGCAGTGCATGGCTTTGGACAGTATGGACTCTGTATATGTATCTACCATGACCAGCCGTAGTGACCTTCACGGTGGTCATCGATTTTTCATGTATATAGGCTAATAAAATGTGAACGATTTCTTCTTACTATGTCTGCGGACTTACAACGCTAGAAACCGGGTTTCGATACCCCTGGTGGGCAGAGCTCAGATAGCCCATTGTGTAGCTTTGTGCTTAACTTCAAACAAAAAAATTATTGTAAATTTTTTTACGAAAATCTCTTAAATACTACTTGATTTAGGAATGGTCACAGAAGCAGATAGAGAAACAAGGACTCTGAAAACTTCTTTTCATGCAATAGTATCATTTCAGCCACTTGAGTTTGAAGAGTATACGTGATTGTCGTTTTTCAGGTTTTGAAGTTGCATCAACGTTATATCTCTTCCGTTACATAAGTATCATTTTGACTAACGTGAAAGTACTGTAAACGAACGCTTCGAATCAGAAGAGATGAACGGGTACCTCTGTTAAGAAATGATCAAATTAAGTCGGTGAAAACATACATTTTATATGTAAAATACATATGAAATCCTAGCAGTATTGATGTTGGGTCTGTTTAGGTCTTTTCTCCTATATATGTCTCGTAGGTTATTAGGGATCTTATAACCAACACCCACAAATAATCATTAAAAAAAAAAACGCGTTTAATAAAGCCCATGATGCGGACCCTGTTGGCAATTCTAAGATGTTTAAAATGTTGCAGGAAGTTTTTTTGTTGTTTAATGTAAGCTAGCCTATATCATAAAACAGTTAAATAATTCATGTGAGTAAATCCACTAACGTGTTTACTACTTTTCTGGCTGTGTGTTTGTTATATGGCCCTAAACTGTCACGCATGTCTGGATTTTTCACGTGACTTCTTTACCTATACACCACAAGTTTTTCGTTCAGCTTCTATTTAATAAAACCGCGTTTCTTTCTATTCAACGGAACTGTACTGATGTTTTCGAAACAATCTTGTTAACCGCTTTTCTGATCATCAGATTTTGAGTACTTTAGTTTTATAACTGAATGTTAAAAAAACTGTTGAATTTTGTACTTGAATTAGTCGTAGATTTTTATAACCCTATAATACTACATAAGGTGGATTAATGTTTAGGCTGTTTACTTTTATACAACTGGCCCTTCCCCTCTTAGTGACGTCCCCAGTGGTACAGAGGTATGTCTTCGGTCTTACAACGCTAGAATCCGGGTTTCGATACCCGTGGTGGGCAGAGCACAGATAGCCCATTGTGTAGCTTTGTGCTTTATTACAAATAAACAAACTCCTAGTGACTCAAGAGTAAGATGCTAGCTTGTAAAGCTAAAAATAGGGTTTCGATACCCGTAGTGGGCAGAGCACAGATAGCTAGCTATATAATTAATAAGGGACTTGTTATTTATATAACCCATTCGAAACTTGTTACTGTCTCTAAAACTCGTCGGAAACTTCTACTGATAAAATATAATTCATTAGAAACCGTTACTGTCTCTAAAACTCGTCGGAAACTTCTACTGATAAAATATAATTCATTAGAAACCGTTACTGTCTCTAAAACTCGTCGGAAACTTCTACTGATAAAATATAATTCATTAGAAACCGTTACTGTCTCTAAAACTCGTCGGAAATTTTCAGACTGAGGTGATAGTTTAAGCTCCCCCTGTTCCGACGAGTCGTGGTTACAGTCGAAACTGTAGGATTAGTCGTCTCTGTAGCTTTTTTATCAGTCGTCTTTTACTCGTTTTTTAAAAGAATTATTCGTGTTTACTTGACCATAAATCGTTATATTCAATTTGAAAAGCTCAACTGAATGCGGGTAGACAGTTCACGTTAGTGGCGTGAAAATTATATAACTTCTACATTGTCTGAAGTCTATTAGATTCGAGTAGACTGCCTTTTCTCCAGTTATAAATACCATCTACATTGAAATAACCTTGCCGGTTACCCACGTGCACTTGTTTTGAGACGCTATAAATACACGCAAGTCAGGAAAACGTATCACAGCAATTCAATCAACAGCGCCGAAGGAAATCGTACGATGAGTTAGTTTACTGCACGTTATGATCCTTCGTACTCATCTTAAGAGTATGTTGGCGGGAATATTCTTCAGCCTGGAATCTTGTGTATTAGAACAATTAGAAAATAGAAAATAATATTGTACCTCTTTGGAAAGTTTCACGTAAGGCCGAGACGTCCATAATCATGCGATAAAAATGTAATTCCATCGTCTTAGTGTGATAATACGCGATAAAAATGTAATTCCATTGTCTTAGTGTGATAATACGCGATAAAAATGTAATTCCATCGTCTTAGTGTGATAATACGCGATAAAAATGTAATTCCATCGTCTTAGTGTGATAATACGCGATAAAAATGTAATTCCATTATCTCTTAGTGTGATAATACGCGATAAAAACGTAATTCCATTGTCTCTTAGTGTGATAATACGCGATAAAAATGTAATTCCATCGTCTCTTAGTATGATAATACGCAATGAAAATGTAATTCCATTATCTCTTAGTGTGATAATACGCAATAAAAATGTAATTCCATCGTCTCTTAGTGTGATAATACGCAATAAAAATGTAATTCCATCGTCTCTTAGTGTGATAATACGCGATAAAAACGTAATTCCATCGTCTCTTAGTGTGATAATACGCAATGAAAATGTAATTCCATTGTCTCTTAGTGTGATAATACGCAATAAAAATGTAATTCCATTATCTCTTAGTGTGATAATACGCAATAAAAATGTAATTCCATTGTCTCTTAGTGTGATAGTACGCGATAAAAATGTAATTCCATCGTCTTAGTGTGATAATACGCAATGAAAATGTAATTCCATCGTCTCTTAGTGTGATAATACGCGATAAAAACGTAATTCCATCGTCTTAGAGTGATAATACGCGATAAAAATGTAATTCCATCGTCTCTTAGTGTGATAATACGCGATAAAAATGTAATTCCATCGTCTCTTAGTGTGATAATACGCGATAAAGATGTAATTCCATTGT
>NW_013671092.1:51175-52366 GCF_000517525.1 Limulus polyphemus
GATAATACGCGATAAAAATGTAATTCCATCGTCTCTTAGTGTGATAATACGCGATAAAAATGTAATTCCATCGTCTCTTAGTGTGATAATACGCGATAAAAATGTAATTCCACCGTCTCTTAGTGTGATAATACGCGATAAAAATGTAATTCCATCGTCTCTTAGTGTGATAATACGCGATAAAAATGTAATTCCATCGTCTCTTAGTGTGATAATACGCAACAAAAATGTAATTCCACCGTCTCTTAGTGTGATAATACGCAACAAAAATGTAATTCCACCGTCTCTTAGTTTGATAATACGCGAAAAAAACGTAATTCCATCGTCTCTTAGTGTGATAATACGCGATAAAAATGTAGCTTTTTTAAAGAAAAGACGAAATTAATTTTATAAATTTCTTCGAATTCCAGTAAATGTATATTTTACATACTGTTTTCTCTGTGCACAGCTATTCATACACAAACACGTATATATGTATATCATTTTTATGCTTTATTCTGAAAACAAGGTAAAAATTCTGTCTTTTTTCCCCCTCTTTAAAGATTTATATCAAATATTCTGTAAATCCTAAAAGTTAGCAATGCAAATATATTTAACTCTACAAAACAATTGTAATCTCGTTATCTTTTCGTTTAACTTGTTTTCTTGCCACATTTAAGTTTATACGACACAGAACAAACAAGGTTGTTAACTATATACAACATGCATACGATTATATGCAAGTTTATAAAACGATCTTATTTAGAGATCATGTGAATAACGGTTAAATATCGTATTTCATACGAAAAGTTTTGGTACAGATATTACGAATATCAACCTGAATGAAAATTTTATCTTACAACTTAGAAGTTGAATAAGTTGGAGCTTTTTAACATTACCTTTTTCTATAGAGATAAGTAATGTTACAAACTAGAGTATATAGAGATAAGTAATGTTACAAACTAGAGTATATAGAGATAAGTAATGTTACAAACTAGAGTATATAGAGATAAGTAATGTTACAAACTAGAGTATATACCTAACATTACTTATCACTATATACTCTAGTTTGTAACATTACTTATCCCTATATAATCTAGTTTCTAACATTACTTATCTCTATGTACTCTAGTTTGTAACATTATTTATCTCTTTATACTCTAGTTTGTAACATTATTTATCTCTATATACTCTAGTTTCTAACATTACTTA
>NW_013671092.1:53366-64499 GCF_000517525.1 Limulus polyphemus
TAGTTTGTAACATTACTTATCTCTATATACTCTAGTCTGTAACATTACTTATCCCTATATAATCTAGTTTGTAACATTATTTATCTCTTTATACTCTAGTTTGTAACATTATTTATCTCTATATACTCTAGTTTCTAACATTACTTATCTCTATATACTCTAGTTTGTAACATTACTTATCTCTATATACTCTAGTCTGTAACATTGCTTATCTCTTTATACTCTAGTCTGTAACATTATTTATCTCTATATACTCTAGTTTGTAACATTACTTATTTCTATATACTCTAGTTTGTAACATTAATTATCTCTATATACTCTAGTTTGTAACATTACTTATCTCTATATACTCTAGTTTGTAACATTATTTATCTCTATATACTCTAGTTTCTAACATTATTTATCCCTATATACTCTAGTTTGTAACATTATTTATCTCTATATACTCTAGTTTGTAACATTACTTATCTGAAAGTATTTTTACGCTAATACTTCAAGGTCAGTGAAAGTGTATTGATACTCATCCACACGAGAGATTTCGACAAGTAATTTCTTACAGTATATGTGTACTCTGTGTCACATGTTCGAGTTTTTTTTACATATGGAATACTGTGTACTGTGTGTCTCAGACTGTATCACATTCTCAAGTTATCTCACAGTATGCACTGTGTACTATGTGCCTCACAGACTGTGTCACATTCTCTACAAGATGGCTAATGTGACACGTGTCATTAGCTTCAAAGGGACAGTATTGATCTAAATTTAGAAATGTCAAAATTAACAAACAAGGTTAGCCTTTGCGTTATCAAAATCTGAAAAATACAAAAATGGTTTGAGGCGTCTTGCAAGAGTAGATTTGTTCAATATTTTGATCTAACATTTAATAATGTCATATAAACAGCCACTGAAGTAAAAGTAAAGTTCAGAACTGACTTGTTCTTTAGCCGCGGCATAACGGCTCATAGATAGGCTCTGAGTTTATCAATTACAAACTTTTAGCTCATAGCTCCGTCATCTCTTGACCGATTTGAGATCTAATTACAGTTATGGACTCAGGAAGTCAAACCTTTTCGATTGATGTATTTGACCATGCTCAAGGTCTCATAGATTAATTTACTCTAATACTGTCTAAAATAATTTAAATTTGATGGTAGGCTATTGAGGATTCTTTCTTGTGGTTTTGTTTGTTTGTTTTTTTTTGCTACTCAGATATCACCTTTCTTGCTTGTTGATCATTCTTACTGCGGTCATTGTTATATTGTAGTAAGTTTTTATTTGTTAGATAATCACCTTTCTTGCTTGTTGATCATTCTTACTGCGGTCATTGTTATATTGTAGTAAGTTTTTATTTGTTAGATAATCACCTTTCTTGCTTGTTGATCATTCTTACTGCGGTCATTGTTATATTGTAGTAAGTTTTTATTTGTTAGTTTATCACCTTTCTTGCTTGTTGATCATTATTACTGCGGTCATTATTATATTGTAGTAAGTTTTTATTTGTTAGTTTATCACCTTTCTTGCTTGTTGATCATTATTACTGCGGTCATTATTATATTGTAGTAAGTTTTTATTTGTTAGTTATAAATGTGATGTGTGTGATTAGGAAATTATTTGTTGCCACTTATTTATTACATGTATTCCTACGCGAAATTGGTTTTCCTATAGCGCGTTCTCATTTAGTATGGCGTTTTTCAGAAACGCGTTAACCGCGCTAAACTAGGGGAGGTGGTATTTTAAACATACTCCAAACCACACGCACGTGGTATTTTAACAATTCACGAGTTTAACATATAACTCAACGAAAACTCTAAGCCAGAAGGACCAGTTATGATTTGTTTCTAAAATGAATGTGCGCAAAAACAACCCTGATATGTTTTCTATATTGGCGGGTATTGTTTGTAGTTAAGCACAAAGCTACACAAAGGACTATCTGTGCTCTGCCCACCACGAGTATCGAAACCCGGTTTCTAGCGTTTAACTCCGCAGACATACCGCTGTGCCACTGGGAGGCGTTAAGGAGAACAAGCACTGCATTTTATATTTTGATATCGATGCTTACGCACCACAAAGAAGGAATCTATATATATATATATATATATATACTTTTGCCAACAGAAACAGTTATTAACACAACTGTTTCATTCATTGCAAGTTTGTTGCCAGTCACTAAAGTGTATGTTCTTTTTGTAGAAATTTGTTATAGTTTTCGTTGTTTGTTTTGAGGTCTGTGGTTAGAGGGCAACACCTTTGTACTATCATTATAATATTAAATAAGACACCTTGTGTTGCATTTTGTTCCTGCTGTTACAAGATATTCATCCTAATAGCTTATTTGTCTCAACGTTTTTCGTATTTATAATTCAGTAGGAGAGTCAATCTACCGTTCTGTTCACGTTCCTGACCGACGAGTTCTGACGAGATGTCCTTGTCAATGCAAGATGGAGACTCGAACACCAGGAATAGGGCGCAGTCTTTCTCTGCTGGCAATCCAAAGATGGCCGCCAACCAGAGTCGGTTGAGAATGTCTTCCGGGGAAAACTCAATTACAGAAGTTGATCCCTCCAGAAAGACGCACATTTTTGAGTCATTTCGACCTCGCTCGAAATCCGACAGTAGAAGGTATCGGCCAACTTTAAACTCGACCGTGAGGACCTCTAACGGCAATGGAATAAACTCTCCAAAGTCATCGGTCCACAGTTTGCCTCCTATCTACCGCAGCCCCAACAGTGTCAACCAAGCTGATTCCTTAGATTACAAGCGCCCGAGATCTGGATCTGAGAGCAAATCTGGGCCAGTATCTAAAGTAATGGGATTGATTCGCAATAGATCCAATTCAGTGTCTGCTGACATTGCAGTGAGAGTAAGTAAACAATTATATCCGCCAATGTTACAGCAGCATAACTCAAATTTGTCAAAAATATACAGATTTTGTACTAATGTTATTCTTTAAGCCTAAAAATCACGTTGGTTCTCTTTTAATCTTTGTCACTTGCTACTTTTCTTCAAATATTGTTTATCTAAAGTGTCGTTATAAAGAGTGTTTAATTCTCTGATCCTATCACTTTTTGGTTAAGGCGCTCTTATTTAAGTTTCTATGGTTTTTATTTTTCATCCTGTGATGTAATTATATTTCAATGATAGTAGTGAAAAAGAAACTGGGTCTTTTTTTTTTCGAAAGTTCTTTTAAATAAAATGTTAAAAAGTGCCGGAAATGACGCGTTCTGGGATATAACTGTTACCAGAGTTGAAGAAAATTACAATTTTGTGATATAAAAAGGGTTGGGTTTGTTATATTAAAGTGATTTTGAATATGCAAGTTTGCAAGTTACGTGACAACCACAGCCAATGTAAAGTCGCGGTGGAACGACATGAATCATAACTACATTTGAACATTGTTCGACGTTAAATAAATAGCGTGATGCTACTGAAAATTGATGCTTTTAGGAAGGGTAGGTTACGTTCCTTTCTGACGTCAAATATTCATACACTCTGATCATAAAGATGTTTACATCCCTTGACTTAATGAGATTGGAAAACAAAGGAATATGGATCAGTTTAAGGTACCAGGACCATTAAAAAAGAGACCTGCAACAAGACGTACTCCAGCCATGGCAAGCAAAGTGCGACGTCTTATAACAGATAAAAAACAGTCGAACACAAAGACTAGTAGTAAAAGCCACCCACGAGTCCTAGGCAACAGTGCGCAACATATTCAAGAAGAATCTCCATCTGGAAGAGCGACACACATATACAAAAAGTACTTCCACGACATATAAGTTCCAACGCCACATACCTTAAGCAAATGAAGATGAGAAATGGGTGTTCGTGCTATTCCGTATGCAGACATACCGTTAAAGTCGCTGGACGCAACGGCTGTAGATTTCTGTGTGATTGGACTGTTGAAACGGGTGCTGGGAAACCGTCGTCCTCGCTCAACAAAATAAAGTATGGAAAGCTGCAGGGAACATGACAGCCTTACGATGGAGCATTTCGCGGTGGAACCTATTATCAAGATGCACCGCCGTCAGATACAGCATGACCTTGGTGATATGGACTGTGACGACGTAGTGAGGCTCTAAAATCGTTTTAATATAACTATACGTGTTTACAAGTTAATATATTTGTACTTTCCACTCTCAGACGCTTGTTTTTTTCTCTTAGTAAATTCAGGTAGCACAAGCCTTCCAGAATAAGTGTTTTGTTTACAAAATTTCTGAAATAGAGATATAAGTGGAAAAGCTTTTCTCACGTTTTTCTGTATGAAAATTGAAAATAACTTTAAACGGGCGTATATCGTTTTTTTTTTAACTATAAGAGTATATTTTCTAAGAATATGATGATATTATGTCTTTTTCAATGTAATTTCTTACTTAATTTAATTTTATCTCTCAGAAGTGAGTGTAATATTTTTTTAATTCATTTTTATAACTTTTTGTATAGAGATTTGGAGCGACCTCTGGTGCTCAACTTCCAGGTACGTTAAATTATTGGTTTTTATGACCCATATATTATTTACTACCTAGTTCGATGTCATCAAATGATCAGTCAAAATAAACAATTTAAAAATTTTGAAGTTTAAACTTTAACCCATTACTTTCCGGTTTAGTTACTATTCTTGTTATTCAGATTACTTTCCGGTTTAGTTACTATTGTTGTTATTCACATTACTTTCCGGTGTAGTTACTATTGTTGTTATTCACATTACTTTCCGGTGTAGTTACTATCATTATTTTTTTACCTTCACCTCTTTTTTTTTTACAGTTTTTACTAAAAATAGAGAATTGAATCTTTCTACCTATCCAATTATATCTAGCCAGGGGCGGCGTGTACAATAGGAAAATGTCCCTCACAGAACATTATTCTCACCAACTCATACCAATATCATACAGTATATGTAAAAAGAAGAGACAGAGAGAGCAAAGAAAGATATAAGTGTGTCAGTGTGGGGAGGTTATTTATACAGAGACTGATTCTTCCCAACCAGAGCAACTCCCCCCCCCCCCCACCCACACACACACATGCGCGCGTGGCAGCGTAGCCTACCCAAACAACGAAAAGGTTTGCTCAAGTTAGATTTTTTTTTCTAACTAAACTCCAATACGCCAACTTCTTCTCATCAGTAATTAAATAGAAAAATACCGAAAGATAACAATATTATCGAGGCTACTATTTGGGATGGGGGCTGGAGTATGTGTTTTCTTATAGCAAAGCCACATCTGGCTATCTGCTGTGTCCACCGATGGGAATCGAACCCCTAATTTTAGCATCGTAAATTGACGTAGTTGACTATAAGAACTGGAAGGACAGTAACGTAGTTTACTAATGGGGCAAGATGGAGAATAACGTAGTTGACCTTAGGAATTGAAAGGACAGTAACGTAGTTGACCAATGGGATTAGATGGAGCATAACGTTGTTCACCATAGAAATTGGAAGGACAGTAACGTAGTTGACCAATGGGGCTAGATGGAGCATAACGTAGTTGACCTTAGGAATTGAAAGGACAGTAACATAGTTACCCTTAGGAATTGAAAGGACAGTAACGTAGTTGACCAATGGGATTAGATGGAGCATAACGTAGTTGACTTTAGGAATTGGAAGGACAATAACGTAGTTGACCAATGGGGCTAGATGGAGCATAACGTAGTTGACCTTAGGAATGGGAAGGACAGTAACGTAGTTGACTAATGGGGCTAGATAGAGCATAACGTAGTTGACCTTAGGAATGGGAAGGACAGTAACGTAGTTGACCAATGGGGCTAGATGGAGCATAACGTAGTTCACCATAGAAATTGGAAGGACAGTAACGTAGTTGACCAATGGAGTTGGAAGGAGAATAGTGTAATTGACCACATCAGTCAAGACAATTTGAAAATTATAGTGTTCCTGTCTTTAGATTAAAATGTAATAATAGGTTTTCTGTAGAAATATTTCAGTGCTGCTGCTAACCATAAAAACTCTCCGAATCATCTGTTTCCGGTAGGGTGCTGATCCGGAAAACAATTACCCGTCATCCTCTTTTTCCTGTAACGATTTACCTTCGACTAAATGTAATGAACATTTATCTGTTTTTATTCTTACCATAAACATTTGGCTTCAATTATTTTTCAAATAATTAATGTAATATATTCAAATTTCACATTTAAATCTTAACAAGTATTTCTCGTTCTTATGTCACGTTATTGGTATAGATTTTACATGTATACATTCTTTAATAGGAAAGAGGGTTCGAAGATGTCTAAGTTTGCAGTTACAATAAGCAACCAGGTTTTGCTCACTTTGGGATGGAAGCTGTCAAACGTTGCTATTAAAATTAGCACCTACGTTTTGCTCAATTTAGGATGGGGGATGTCTAACATTCAAGTTAAATTAGCACCCAAGTTTTGCTTATGTTTAAATAAATCTGTTCTAATATTGCAGTCGAAAATTAACTTTCAGGTTTTGCTCACCCTCCCACTGGGTGAGTATTGCAGCTTCCTGGTATGTAATCTTTCATCAACTTGACTAAGTCATTGATAAAAACGTTAACCGAATGAGACTGTTATCTGAGAGACCAGCTTGTTAAGATTTGTGTTCCCCGGTGGGACAATGGTAAGTCTTCGGATTTACAACGCTATAATCAGGGGTTCGATTCCCCTTGGTGGACATGGCAGATAGCCTGATGTGGCTTTGCTATAAGAAAACACGCACATTAAGATTTGTACGACGACACTAGTAGCTAATAATGATATTGAGTTTGTTCGTTCCATACGTACGTGTATATGTAAACATGTGGCTGTTGTGCCAAGCATGTTTGCTCGAAAATATGTATTAGAAATTTTCTAATTAGAATTTTACTTATTGATTGTGACAAAACAAGATAGTGTAAAAGATGCATTTTGGTACGCAATAAGAGACGGATTATTAAGAATTATATTAAGATAACGTCAGTAATATAAATACTTAATATATGACCTGATAAGAATTATATTAAGATAACGTTAGTAATGTCAATACTTAATATATGATCTGATAAGAATTATATTAAGATAACGTTAGTAATGTCAATACTTAATATATGATCTGATAAGAATTATATTAAGATAACGTTAGTAATGTCAATACTTAATATATAATCTGATAAGAATTATATTAAGATAACGTTAGTAATATCAATACTTAATATATGATCTGATAAGAATTATATTAAGATAACGTTAGTAATATCAATACTTAATATATGACCTGATAAGAATTATATTAAGATAACGTTAGTAATATCAATACTTAATATATGATCTGATAAGAATTATATTAAGATAACGTTAGTAATATCAATACTTAATATATGACCTGATAAGAATTATATTAAGATAACGTTAGTAACCAATAGGAATACTTAACTATATTAAAGATAATTAAAAAATAATGTCACAGACCAGTTTTATGGGTTTGCATCATGGCACTACTGTAATGCCAAAAAACGGTTTTACAGGGGTTACAATGATTACTATAACCGTAAAAAAGGACAAAAATAACCAGTGCAATATGACTGGTGTGTCTAAAGGCTTGCTCGCGCAACTTGAAATAAAGTTAAACAGTTTTGTTTTTTTTAAATTTGTGTTTGGCGTTTTTGTTGAATAAACATGATTTCATGAATAAACATGATTTCATGATAAACTTGATTTCATGATAAACATGATTTCATGAATAAACATGATTTCATGATAAACATGGTGCCGTGAATAAACATGATTTCAAACTTTAAGATGCTTAACTGTATAGTTTAAACTAAATTATAATTGTCCGAGAATGCTTGAAAACTGGTAAATTAAGTTTTACTTCTCTGATAATTGTTGTGTTTGAATACATTTTGAAGATGATATTTCGAACTGCTAACGAAAGTTTTTAATTATTAATTTATTAAAGAACTATTGAAAATGTAGCATTTTGAAGCGTCTGTCCAAACTAACACACGCAGATGGTGTTTATTAAATTTCTCTAATATATGCCGAACTTTCGAGAAACTGAATGTTTAGTGCCATTATACTTGTATAAAACAGAGCTTTACAAACTTACCTAAAGCATATAGATTTATCTGTACATCGTATTTCTAGGCCTACCTCCTACTAGACGTCTGTGGGATTTCAAGTCCTAACTCCCACTAGACGTTTATGGAATTTATAGTCCTAGCTCCTACTAGACGTTTGTGGGATTTTATGTAAGGTTTTCTAGTTTACAGAGGAATTAATTTATTGTAAAGCTTTATTGGAACAGTTTTGATAGTGTTAGTACACTATAACAGTTTTCTTGGTAGTTTTATAGGGTATGTGAAAGTCTGTGGTGGCCTAGAGGTCATCATTTTTTTAAATAATTTTAAGTAAGACACGGGATTACCGGAACTGAACAAAATTATAATAAACTTACAGATAACAGTGGCGTTAACGTAAAGTAAATCGTATTAGAAGTAGTTAAGTATGATATTTCTTTTGAGGTAACATTTCCGAATAATGCGAAAGCCAGAAGTTAGAAGATTTGTCTTTAGCGCAGGCGCGTCACACAAAGACGTAAACCTACCAGTTAGCTGTTGTGTTTTTCTTTAAAGGTTTGTTTTTAATTAAGCACAAAGCTACACAATGGGTTACCTGTGCTCTGCCCACAACGGGTATCGAAACCCGGATTCTAGCGTTGTATTTCTTTAAAAGTTTGTTTGTTTCTTTGGAATTAAGCACAAAGCTACACAATGGGCTATCTGTGCTCTGCCCACCACGGGTATCGAAACCCGAATTCTAGCTTTGTAAGTCCGCAGAGATACCGCTGTGCTACTGAGGGGGGGGGGCAAGTTTCTGTAACAGTGAAACTTTAAAATCGTAGAAGTGAAAACTAACTCTCTGAAACTCCTGCCAAGTCTTACAGATCAGTGGGATGGTTTTAGTTTTATGTCGTATTTTCTTCCACGGATCCGTACAAAATATTGATATAGCTCAGTAATTGTTACTGTACTTGAGCTTTATATTTATCCGTTTATCCTTCGCCCAGAATTATTGTTCACATTTTATATCAGTTGTTCACTTCTTTATATCCGTCACATATTTACTTCACTTCTTCTGTGACGGCCAATCCCACTATTCGTTGGTAAAAGAGTAGCCCAAGAGTTGCCGGTGGGTGTGATGACTAACTACCTTCCCTCTAGTCTTACACTGCTAAATTAGGGACGGCTAGTGCAGATAGCCGTCGTATAGCATTGCGCAAAATTCAAAAACAAAAAACATAACTACTAGACTCCATCTTTTCCCTGAAATCATACGAAACGCAAACAAGAAAGAAATATACAAGATCAGTAATAATACACAATCGTGTTCTTTGTCGTCACGCTTTGTTGTTTTTTTAAGTTCCAAACGCACGAAAGTAGTTGTTCTTGGTGAATACATTTTAAACTAGATTTTTCTGTTATCCTTTTAGGAAGGCAGTTCCTGGAACCAGAGAAACGTCGACTGTCTATTGGCCACAGGTCCTTTTTTGATGGACACGACCATCATAGAGCTTTGAATCATCGGAATGACTCCAGAGGGGTACGTAAAAATCGAGACTGTACTGTCTCGGGGGTGGGGTGGGGGTGCATTAGGGGTATATGTGTTATTTTTATATAGAACCAATCACCAGAGGTAATGTTGTGATACCGTTGGCGTAGTAAAAAGGATCAATGAAATATTCGTTATAAATGTAAAATAAAACCTGCATTTTCTATTGGAATCTTCGTGATGTTCCAGTTTGAAAGAGCGTTTAGGGAAGACTGATGAAACTATTGTAGATAGATCTGGTGTGTGTGTTAAAGGACGAAAATATTGTATCTGACAAATGATTATACTCTGAAGTTTTCCCGTGTTCCGTTTTCATTAAAACGCAGTTCATTTGTTATATTCACATCTTGAAGGTTACTTACGTGGCTCGATGTTAAAATTATTATATAAACAGGGTCCATTGGGCTTGTATTACAGAATATTGTGAATGTTATATTAATTTACAATCATTACTTCAACAAACGGGGCAACGTGGACTGGAGGTTGCTGCTTTGGACTCGAAGTCTAAAGACTACATTCGAGGCACGAGAAATGTTATTGTGTCCTAGAGCAAGACACTTTAACCCAGTTTCTTCAGTTTACCCAACTTTGTACTGGGGATAACTTGCGATGGACTGGCGTACCATCCAGGAGGAATGTGTCACCATTATCATCTGCTTGTGTCACAGGAAACTGGAATTTATCATCGGATTCGTGAGCCTTTCCAATGTGCGACAAGGATTAACTTACTTATTAGTTCAACACTAAAAGAAAGGAAATATGCCAACAGACACATCCAAAAAATATATCGGCAAAACCGTTAAATAATAAGAACATCCAAGAAACTGACAAGAAACATGCCAGTAAAGACATTCAAGAAAAACAACATCAAATAAACTGACAAGAAAAGACACGAAAGCAAAAGAACAGCCAATAGTCTACCGATAAACACAACATCAAAACATTTAAGACCAGAACAACCAATAGTCTGACAAGAAGCACAACATCAGAGACTTTGAAGACCAGAACAACCAATAGTCTGACAAGAAACACAACATCAGAGACTTTGAAGACCAGAACAACCAATAGTCTGACAAGAAACACAACATCAGAGACTTTGAAGACCAGAACAACCAATAGTCTGACAAGAAACACAACATCAGAGACTTTGAAGACCAGAACGACCAATAGTCTGACAAGAAACACAACATCAGAGACTTTGAAGACCAGAACAACCAGTAGTCTTCAAAGAATGAGTACATCAAATACATTTCAGAAATTCAACAACCAATAGTCTACAAAGACTTTCAAGAAACACATCATCATCAAAGAATTTGAAGAAACAGAATAAACAATAGCCTACAAAGAAACACAGCATCAAAGACGTTCCAGAAATAGAACAATCAATAGTCTGGCAAGACTTATCAAATCAAAAACGTTCAAGAAACAGAAAATCAAATAGTCTGACAATAAACACAATATCAGAAACATTAAAGAAACATGACAACCAATAATTTGCCGAAAAACACGGCATCAAAAACGTTAAAGACTGATAACATTCGTTATATTGTCTTTCTGGATATCTACGACTTTTAG
>NW_013671092.1:65499-66709 GCF_000517525.1 Limulus polyphemus
AAATTCCAAAACAAACAAACAATCTACGACTTTTACGTTCGTTTGAGTATTTGTTATTAAGCACAAAGCTACATAATGTTCTGTTCGAGACCCGATTTTTCGCGTAAAAAGCCCTCAGACTTACCACTGATATTACGAAGCATCGGGATGTTAATAAATGTATGTCTTGAATTTAAAAGGAACGTATTTCAGATAAAATCGAATTTATTTTCGTTTTCTCCTGATGTTGGCACTAGCCAAATTGGCCAGGTGCCAAGAGCAAAAAACTACAATAAGTAAGCCTATTCTCCTGTATCAAGGACGATTATATGGAAGATAAGAATATGATAAAATTCAATAAATAAGTTTATCTCAAACCAGTTTAAAATCTTTAAAAAATACACAGTCTGCACTGTAATTGTATTCAGTTGATGAAGCCACTACAGAGAAATTGGCGGAATATATAAAAAAAAATCCCAATCACCATTGTATACATCATATGGCAACACAAGTGTTCTTGCATGCCGGGCTGCGGATCAGAAAATCCAATGTACGATTTTGGGAGGCCTGTGTTTGGTTTGTTTTGAATTTCGCGCAAAGCTACACGAGGGCTATCTGCGCTAGCCGTCCCTAATTTAGCAGTGTAAGACTAGAGGGAAGGCAGCTAGTCATCACCACCAACCGCTAACACTTGGGCTACTCTTTTACCAACGAATAGTGAGATTGACCGTCACATCATAACGCCGCCACGGCTGAAAGGGCGAGCATGTTTGGTGGAACGGGGATTCGAACCGGCAGGTTGAGAGTCTAGCGCCCTAACCATCTGGCCATGCCGGGCCGGAGGCCTGGGACAAAGAACACAAACGAATTCACTTCATCATATATAGGCTGAACGTTGGTCAATGTTTAACGTGCCGGAATATGTTTGTGTATCTTAGGTTCCGAGAAATCGTGTTCTACACTCTAGTGTCGTGGGTAAGTTTTAAATGTGACGGTAAAGTCCCACTATTTTGTCCGGCAAGGGTAGTCCAAATGTTGGCGGTGGGTGTTGTTGACTAGCTGCCTACCGTTTCAAAATTAAGGGTTGGTAAAAGAGTAGCCCAAGAGTTGGTGGTGGGTTGTGATGACTAGCTGTCTTCCCTTTAGTCTTACACTGCTAAATTAGAGACGGCTAGCGCAGATAGCTCTCGTGTAATAATGGTTGGAGACGGCTTGAATGGGTAATGAAGAA
>NW_013671093.1:0-1854 GCF_000517525.1 Limulus polyphemus
CATCAACTTACAGTCACGCCATATTATTGGCATGAAAAATAAACAATAACTGACTAAGAAGAGTACCTTGAGGAACATCAACTTACAGTCACGCCATATTATTGGCATGAAAAATAAACAATAACTGACTAAGAAGAGTACCTTGAGGAACATCAACTTACAGACACGCCATATTATTGGCATGAAAAATAATCAATAACTGACTAAGAAGAGTACCTTGAGGAACATCAACTTACAGACACGCCATATTATTGGCATGAAAAATAAACAATAACTGACTAAGAAGAGTACCTTGAGGAACATCAACTTTTGATATCTGAGAATTAGAGTTAATGTCATTAATTTTAACTTAGTCTATATGAGTTGTGATGGAACTATTAATTCATCTAGTTAGGCTATAAATAATCTGGAAATCATGTCTGAATGTAAAATATAAAGTAATTTACGAAATTTTATGAAAAGCTTTCTTTATATATATAAAAAAAAATGCTTGCGTCTTCCTTAAGATTAAAACCATATGTGATATTTCGTGTAAGTCTAACCAAATCATCAGATATCTAACGATTTTTAGTCTGTCGTTTCGACTGAGCGTGATTACGAACTTGCAATGCTCTGATTTCAGTATAAACTGTGGTAGCAGGTTCTTCCAATGGCCACTGCAGAGAAAAATCGATATCCTTCCCCGAAACTTGCGATAACATGATGAATTATATATTTGGCACTTCTGCTTAAATCTCTTAATGCTTTCAATCTCAGCCCTAAAAGCGTTCCCAAAATCTGCAAACATGTGGTTGAGAATTTAAACAACAGGGAAACATAGATCAAGAAAGATTCGGAAATTTGGACTAGTTTTATCCGGGAATTTGCTGCGGTTTTAAGTACACTATACTTCAGAATTTAGTATTATCAACAGATACGGATCAATATGATATAGACATCTACTTCACTGAGTGTAGTACAGTTGAGTCTTAATACTTGAGTCTAGTACCCATACATCAATTGGCCATCTGGGCATTTTATGAGTGCTAATTAGAATTGAACAAAGACATGTGCTTTTCATTGGTTTCTCTTACCGTTTCATCGCTAATATTTTTGAACTTGCGATGGGGTGGCTAATAAAAACACGGATAAAACAGAGAAGATAAGAAAGAAAGACTGTTCTGTAAAGATCAAATGAGGAAAACAGAATCCTCTAATATGTGTATAATTACCTGATACAAGTAACAAATGTGGACCAATGTAAAACAGTGTGGCTAGTACCGTGGATTCATTACAATGAAACCACTTTTAAACATATTACAGACTCTTGCGCCATTAATTAAATTAACATGATAGTTAAAGTCACGTAGGATAAAACAAGGCTGGAAACCATTTTCCGACAGAAATGTGTTGAAGTGGTTTTAAAAGTTATTTTATTATAATAATACTCGCCAAAGAACAATAAATAGTTGTATGTATTTTGTTTATGTTTCACTGCATGTATTTATAGACTCTAACTCAAGTGTCAGTTCTCAATTACCCGTTTTATCTCTTTTTTTATTTTTTAGAATTATTACTCAATTATTATAAGAGAATATTTACACAATTATTATAAGATAATTATTACACAATTATTATAAGAGAATATTTACACAATTATTATAAGATAATTATTACACAATTATTATAAGAGAATATTTACACAATTATTATAAGATAATTATTACACAATTATTATAAGAGAATATTTTACACAATTATTATAAGATAATTATTACACAATTATTATAAGAAAATGTTTACACAATTATTATAAGATAATTATTACACAATTATTATAAGAAAATGTTTACACAATTATTATAAGATAATTAT
>NW_013671093.1:2472-4142 GCF_000517525.1 Limulus polyphemus
TTATTATAAGATAATTATTACACAATTATTATAAGAAAATGTTTACACAATTATTATAAGATAATTATTACACAATTATTATAAGATAATTATTACACAATTATTATAAGAAAATGTTTACACAATTATTATAAGATAATTATTACACAATTATTATAAGATAATTATTACACAATTATTATAAGATAATTATTACACAATTATTATAAGATAATTATTACACAATTATTATAAGAAAATGTTTACACAATTATTATAAGATAATTATTACACAATTATTATAAGAAAATGTTTACACAATTATTATAAGATAATTATTACACAATTATTATAAGATAATTATTACACAATTATTATAAGATAATTATTACACAATTATTATAAGATAATTATTACACTAAAACGTATTTACACACATCTGCCCCTAATTTAAGCTGATAGATTATAGTGAAGGTATCGAGTCATAAACACCCATCGTCATCTTTATAGTGAAACTTAGGCTCTAAATTGTGTCCTTGAGGCCAAGGGACACAAACCATGAACCCTTAGATTCAAGGTCAGACAAGCCTGACAGTCCTTTAATAGAAAAGTTGTTGTTGTTTTATAAACTAGTATCTAAACTTAAGACTTACAAAAAAGCGGTAGATTAGTAGAATTAAAAGGCTTAACTGACAACATTAAAATTTGAACAATTAATAAAATATTCATGAGTCGAAATTTTTAATTCATTTTTCGATCTCTTGAAAACAATTAAGAAGAAAAGTAGAAAAGTTTGGGAGAAAAATGAGTGAAATAATCTTATCATCTTGAAAGTGTTTACTATGAAAAATGCTGCTAAATAAGAAAGGATAAAACAGAGCAGATGTACTTATCTCTTCTAGCTAAATTTAAGTCATGTTAAATAATTACCTTTTGATATTTCAAGTAAATTTATGAATTTGTTTGTTTTAGCGCAAATATACAAAACAAATTATCTGTGCACCATCTATCGGGGGAGGGGGAATCGAGACCCGGATTTGAGTGTTGTAAGTCTGTAAAGTTATCACTGATCTAGTGGAGAACTTTTTAACTGGGGATGATCAGGATGTCATTCGCTGTTAGTTTATCTGGAATATTTCTCTAATTTAGCTGAAATCAGAGCTTACTGCCTGTGTGTGTTTAAAAAACGGACACATCAATTTATATATAAAATGCATTTGGTATTTTCAACCTAAATGGTACTTTATGCGTCACGTGAGCCAAACGACCCTAAGTTTTAAACAAAATCATTCTTGATTTATAAATGTTCACTAGAGGTATTGCCTAGCCAGCATCATCCGCCTTCTACTCGGATACTCATAACTATGATGCTTCAGAGCTGAAAGTACGGAGCGTGTGTAGCCGCATATGGCGCCTCAAACTCTGAATCTTACGATCCACAGACCGGAACGGAAAGTTTATGTGACTGAATAAATGTTTTGTTTTTATGATCATAAAGTAAGGAACTGGAATTCTATTCTCTTTGTAAAGAAGTAAAAATTAATGTTCATGATGTTTTATATTTTTTATGTTTATGATGTTTTATATTTTTGGTGTTTATGACGTTTTATATTTTTTATGTTTATGATGTTTTATATTTTTGGTGTTTATGATGTTTTATATTTTTTATGTTTATGAGGTTATATGTTTTT
>NW_013671093.1:5081-7125 GCF_000517525.1 Limulus polyphemus
ACATACATTCCAGTAGAGTATAACATAATTGATATTGGACATACATTCCAGTAGAGTATAACATAATTGATATTGGACATACATTCCAGTAGAGTATAACATCATTGATATTGGACATGCTTTCTAATGGAGTACAACATCATTGATATTGGACATACTTTCCTCTGGAGAACTAAATAATCTATGTGATCGAAAATAAAAGCATGCGAAAATACCCTTTCATAAGACCATTCAATATTAAATATACCCGTAAATTTTCTCAACAGAAATATGGTAGAGAATGCTGAAAATTATAAACTAGCCCACTGATAACAAATAATACATACTGGTTTGTCTAAAAACTAAATCAATATGCACTAAAAGAAAACGAAAAATAGCAATAATGTAATGAAATAGTTATAAACGAAGATATAATAATCTTGATTTCTAACTATAAGAAAGCCTTAGAGGCAATAGTAAATTCCTAAAGAAAATCAGATGAGAGAAAATTTTGTACAATGAATATTTCATTATAGCCACGCTAGATGGCGCAAACACAGTAGAAATTTTCGAATGCTCTGTTGAATATAATAAGGAGTCAGTTAAGAATTAAACGTTATCATACTTTGTTCAGCTAATGAAGCAAATACCTAAGCAAGGGAATGTTTTTACTAAAGATTTTAAATTTTCTAATTAGGTGTCCTATAATAGATCTATGGAAAACATAAATGTTACATATTATACTTCTGGATTCGAAGAGTACAACACGATAATTATTCCTTTATGGCTTAATTATGTTCCAAAATTAATTGGAAAAGGTGTTTGTGTACTAGAATATAAAGACTTTAGTTTAAAAACCAGGAAATCTTTCACAAACTCAATTTTAACAAGTGGCAGATAGTCTATTTAATTCCACATGCAATACATTTAAAGCTCGATATCTGTTTATTAATAGAGTTCCAATGATAATATAATGGTTACGAGATTTATTGTACAACAGTCTGTGTTATTCTTCTCAAATATGTGTGCGTTACGAAACTCTAAGGTTATTGAAATCCTTATAAGATGATTTAGTTTAAATATGAATTACTTAGAAAAGTAAGAGCCCCCAGTAATGATTCAACAGCAAGTCTGAGGCTTATAACGCTAGAAATCTGATTTCGATACATATGGTGAGCAGCACAGCTAATACATTATGTACCTTTGATCTTAAAAATAAATATACACAAGAAAAGGTAATTTATATGAGTTTTTTTTTGTTTAAAATTGTGTATAGGGTTTCATATCTGAGTGTATTTTATGGTAATCAATTTAACAAATATTTAATTTATTATAATTAGTAGTTTTTTAATGCTGTTAATATATAGTATTTTTGTTTACATTTCAGGACTTTAAGGTTACGCAAGTATAGTTTACTTATGCAATTGTAATGTTTTTTTACGCTCTAATCCATAAAACCTAGCCCAGATTAGCAATTAAACTCGGTGTTTAATGAAAGCAAAATGATACTAAAAACAATGAAATCCGGATCTTATCACTTGAAGTCCTCAGACTTGCTGCTGTGTTAACTTTTGAAACTCATTATAGCACCTAACAGATACCAGTATAAACTGGCGCATTGCAAAACGCGACAGTTATTTAGAATTTACTATAGGTCAACGAAACTATAATTCAACCAAAAGACTAATAAATGCTTGACAATAGGTCTCTAGGAATAGAAGAGAGAACTCTAAACAAGTCAAAATGATGAATGAGCACCATGGAAAAACGAAGATTGGTATCTATGTACCTGAAGGACATTTGTCTGAAAACGTGATTGGTATTTATGTACCTGAAGGACATTTGTCTGAAAACGTGATTGGTATCCATGTGCCTGAAGGACATTTGTCTGAAAACGTGATTGGTATCTATGTACCTGAAGGACATTTGTTTGAAAACGTGATTGGTATCTCTGTATCTGAAGAACATTTGTCTGAAAACGTGATTGGTATCTATGTACCTGAAGGACATTTGTCTGAAAACGTGATTGGTATCTATGTACCTGAATGACATTTGTCTGAAAACA
>NW_013671093.1:7962-9099 GCF_000517525.1 Limulus polyphemus
AATAATAATATATATATATGTGTTTGTGTGTGTGTGTATATATATATAATCAGTATACGATGACGAGGAACCCACTTTGAGACTAATAATGGCTGGAGACGGCTTGAGTGGGTACCTGATGATGACAAAACCTTGTCGAAACGTTGTACATTTGCTGTTATGTTAAACTTATATTAAAGTTTTTCTTCATTACCCACTCAAGCCGTCTCCAGCCATTATTTGTGTAATAGTGTTCTGTGTATTTTAATCCATATTCATTTTTATCAGAAAATAGAAAAGTTCTTAAAACAATATTTTGTTACCATGAATAAAGTAAGACTACTAGTGTACAAAGAAAAATTCTAAAATTTCTTATTCTTCGTTGCTTAAGTCGACCACATTGGAGACCGTAAATAGTTATTCCACGTTGCTAAGGTCGACCAGTTTATACAAAAATAGATATTCCATGTTGCCAAGATCGACCAGCTTATGAAAAAGTAGCTATTCCATGTTGCTAAGATCGACCAGTATACACAAGAAAGTTATTCTACGTTGCTAAGGTCGACCAGTTTATACAAAAATACATATTCCATGTTGCCAAGGTCGACCAGCTTATAAAAAAGTAGCTATTCCATGTTGCCAAGATCGACCTGTATATACAAAGAAAGTTATTCAACGTTGCTAAGGTCGACCAGTTTATACAAAAATAGATATTCCATGTTGGTAAGGTCGACCAGCTTATGAAAAAGTAGCTATTCCATGTTGCTAAGATCGACCAGTTTATACAGAGGTACTTCGTACGTGTTAAAAGACCAAGCGTGAAGTGAAAAATTATATTTAAGTATTAGGTCGTCAAGAAATTAATATCGCGTTCTGAAACACTTTCATTAACCACCACCCCCCAAAAAAGGACATCACGTATGATAGTTAAACGAACCGCCTAAACGTCACGTTAGTGTAGCCTATGTAATGTGTAAAGTTTAGTATACTCTAATCTCTTATAGTGATGGCACACAACGAGACACACATTTGGTATGTAATGCTGTTTGAATACAAGAAGGAAAAGAACGCCTCTGTAGCCACCAAGACTATCAAATAAGTTTATGGAAATGTTTTGAACGTTCGTAAGTGTCAACGATGGTTCAGCAAATTTCGTTC
>NW_013671093.1:10061-11144 GCF_000517525.1 Limulus polyphemus
AATGAAGACTATTTGATTTAATAAATGGTTTGTTTTGATGTATAAGTTGTTCGGGTTTTTTCATCTGAAACAAAGCAACATTAATTTTTGACGACCTAATATATATATATATGGCGGGTCTATGTTTTGTAGAATTTTTTGATATATATTTTCTCCGTATCATATAACTATATCACACAATTTCTCTGTATATCCTTATGAAGTGGAATGTTACTTGTTATTAGAAATCGTTGGGTTAATGATACATATAACAATTCTGTTTTTTATTCATAGATATTAGAAATGATTAAATTTACTCTGGTCCAACAAAACATGCTAATACCGCTATGTAAGGACTAATATTAACAGAAACGAAGTTGAAGGACTTTTTCATGTTTTTTTCTTTTAAAAATTTTTGTGAAAAGGCCGTCCCTATTTCCTAGTGACATAAACTAAAGGTAAGTCAGCTATTCAAGTGCAACCACTGTCAACTCCTGTCTATGCTTGTTTGACCAAATAGAAGGAGTTCTGAGGAATGTCATTTTTGATGCAACGATTCGCGAACCTTGAACCCCTGAAGCCACAGTTTGAGCTCGCTAACAACTAACAATGGCTGGTTCTGATAATTTTCAATAACGCTACACTTACAAATGTTTGTAGACAAGTAAATCAACTTTAGACAGCTTTCCACACTTGCTGATGTTGGTGTGTGGTTGACTTTAGACATATTTCTATACCTACTGATGTTGGTGTGTGGTTAATGTTAGACATCTTTACATACTTACTGATGATGGTGTGTGGTTGATGTTAAACATCTTTCCACACCAGCTGATGATGGTGCGTGGTTGATTTTAGACATCTTTCCACACCTGCTGATGATGGTGTGTGGTTGATTTTTAGACATATTTATGCATATTATTATGATTTGTGTGGTTGATGTTAGACATCTTTCCACACCTGCTGATGGTAGTGTGTGGTTGATTTTAGACATCTTTACACACCTGCTGATGGTAGTGTGTGGTTGATTTTTAGACATATTTATACATATTATTATGATTTGTGTGGTTGATTTTAGACATTTCTACACACCTGTGTGGTTGATTT
>NW_013671093.1:11969-13129 GCF_000517525.1 Limulus polyphemus
TCTCTACACACCTGTGTGGTTGATTTTTAGACATATTTATACATATTATTATGATTTGTGTGGTTGATTTTAGACGTCTTTACACACCTGCTGATAGTAGTGTGTGGTTGATTTTTAGATATATTTATACATATTATTATGATTTGTGTGGTTGATTTTAGACATCTCTACACACCTGTGTGGTTGATTTTTAGACATATTTATACATATTATTATGATTTGTGTGGTTGATGTTAGACATCTTTCCACACCTGCTGATGGTAGTGTGTGGTTGATTTTAGCCATATTTATACATATTATTATGATTTGTGTGGTTGATGTTAGACATCTTTCCACACCTGCTGATGGTAGTGTGTGGTTGATGTTAAACATCTTTCCACACCTGCTGATAGTAGTGTGTGGTTGATTTTAGACATCTTTCCACATCTTTTTGGGTTTCTATAATTGGCATTAACACTTTGTTTTCTCAAAATATCGAACGATGCTATCCATCTGTTTGAACTCGTAGCTATTCCCATTCAACAAATGATTTAAAAACTGGAAAAGTATTTACGTCAAAATACGAAATACGAGTAACGCACGTGAATGGAATATTAAATAAAGTAATTTGTTTTCTGTCTGTACCAAATTAATAAATTATACAATTTCTTTTTATCAAACATTGTATTACATAAACATTTTACATTTTACAAATTAAGAAACGTGTGTTGACGAGTATATCTGATATTGTTGAGAGCTGACACTTCTCTTGATTATATAAATTCCGTTTGTTTTTACCACTTACAATAAAAAGGGCTTTAATAGTAAAAAATAAACCTAATGATATGATATTTAAATGCCTGAACAAGATAATAGAACAAATTCCTGAACCATAATGTAATCGAAGAACATTCGAGAAAATTAATAGCCCTTGGTATACACGGCAGTTTTCTTGCTTTTAATATAAATAAGTACAATAAGCGTATCTAACTAAATTCATGCACGAACTAAATAAAAAAAATAAAAAACAAGGGATAACAGAATATTTGGAGAAGGCAAATTACACCACAACGGAAAAAGATCCTGCAGTCAACAAAAAGGTATTGCAAATATGTACGTATTTACTTGTTCTAATTTTACTATATATATATGTAGTCATTGCCTGCTCTGTTTTTACTTAC
>NW_013671093.1:13554-21353 GCF_000517525.1 Limulus polyphemus
TAAAACTTATTTTATTATAAAGAAACTAATGTTGACCTCGGAAACAATCGATTCCTCGTTGCGGATTGATAAATAGGTTTTCAATTTTAAAACTTATTTTATTATAAAGAAACTAATGTTGACCTCGGAAACAATCGATTCCTCGTTGCGGATTGATAAATAGGTTTTCAATTTTAAAACTTATTTTATTATAAAGAAACTAATGTTGACCTCGGAAACAATCGATTCCTCGTTGCGGATTGATAAATAGGTTTTCAATTTTAAAACTTATTTCATTCTAAAGAAACTAATGTTGACCTCACTAACATTCGATTCCTCTTAGCGGATTGATAAATAGGTTTTTCAATTTTAAAACTTATTTTTTTCTAAAGAAACTAATGTTGACCTTAGAAACAATCGATTCCTCGTTGCGGGATTGATAAATAGGTTTTTCAATTTTAAAATTTATTTTATTCTAAAGAAACTAATGTTGACCTCAGAAACATTCGATTCCTCTTAGCGGGATTGATAAATAGGTTTTCAATTTTAAAACTTATTTTATTCTAAAGAAACTAATGTTGACCTCACTAACATTCGATTCCTCGTTGCGGATTGATAAATAGGTTTTTCAATATTAAAACTTATTTTATTCTAAAGAAACTAATGTTGACCTCAGAAACAATCGATTCCTCGTTGCGGGATTGATAAATAGGTTTTTTTTCAAAATGGTAATAAAATAATATTTTGAAATGAATCACCGTGCTCTTCTTTCTGTTCAAACTGTTTAATCCCTTAAAATGTTCATTCATTGGGGCACTTACTTTGAAACTCTTGTCCAACTCTGTCATAAACATTAATTTTATAGTGTTTCGTATTCACGAAGTTCTACATCAAATTCGCATAAGTTCTATGAACAGCTAACTTCGTAACAATTGTTCGTTCGTTCTAAATGTCCACCTCAGCTTTCTCTGTGTTTAGTTCTTTCTACAATTATTTCACCCAACATTGGAAAACTCTTTACGACTAACGCAGATAAAGCTTTTACATTTTTCCACTTCCTTCGAGTATAAATAGATGAAAATTCGTAAACTGTATCCGAAAGCTCTTACGAGCATTTGTTTTCCGTAACGCTTTCATTAAGAAAGACGACAATGCCTGCTTTAAAAGTTTTTCACGAAAAAAGCTTTCAAATGCAAAATGCTCAGTCTATAGTAATTCCAATCGCTTTTAAGCCTTTTCCTGCAGTCTTTCCACGTTAAATAATCTGGATGATGAAACTTGCAGACAATGGTTTAATTTTCTTGTTAAATTCTCTAGTTTTCTAAGTACACTTTATTGCACTATTGCAGGTCATAACCTTTTAAAGTACTTCATCACAGTTTCTAATGTACACTATTTAGCATTATGAAACTTAGTCAGTGCAAATATGCTGTACTTTGGAAGTCACGAAACGTAAGTCTTTATAAATATCGTATTTTTTATATACTCATTTCAGGGCTATAAATAACGAACACTACAAATAAGTGACCGGTGGTAATCAGCTTTAAATGAGAGGTTGTAAGTGAAGAACTCTAGCAAAACTGCTGCATAGTTTGAAAAACATTATTTATTGTGGTTACACGCCAGAAAATGTTTCCTCCCTCCAATTATGGAATCCTGAGCAGCACGTTTATTAATGCGCCGACTCTAATTTCGAACTAAAGGGAACAAAGCGTTTGTTTGTTTGTTTGAAGTTAAGCTGAGAGCTACACAATGAGCTATCTGTGCTCTGCCCACCATGGGCATCGAAACCCGGTTTCTAGCGTTGTAAGTTCACAGAGATACCACTGTGTCACTGAGGGGGAGCAAAGGGGTAAGCAGCAACCTACTTCTATTATATATATATATATATTATTTAATTATTAACTATATATAACTTGTTCATTGTTATCGTGTTTTCACTATAATTCGTAATTAATGAGAATGCTCGTGAGAACTAAGAATAATATTCATAATTTTAACTCTAGTCATCCAGACTAAAGCTATAGCAGCGTAACTAAGTGAGTCAGATATTTCTTGTACGAGTAATATGATATAATGCTATATAAAATCGCCTAATATTGTTGATCCATTTTATAGACTTCTCAGTGTTAAAGTCTTAACAGTTAACGAATTAGCCTACTCAGTCTCATTGACATTAGCGTATGTATATTGTGATGGGTGGGTTTCATAGAAACGGAAATACGCTATTCACACGAAACTCCAAGTAGTGATATTGATCACTGATCAGAAATATATATTTTACAATTTTTACGCATCAGGTGTGATGATCAAAATCAATGAAAAGATGCTCGAGCTAACCTGTGATTAAGGAATATAATGATTGATAGTCTTAACCCATGACTGATTCCCTCAGACCCCATACACGTGTACAAAAAGAAAATTGTTGTGATAATAAAAATCGCATTAGTTTTGTCCTGTTCTCCACTTTGAAATGTGTAAATTTCAAGCAGGAATTGTAGAAAATGATTTCGTTATATTGTTAACATAAATTCAAACCTCACCTAAATAACATTTGAATTTTGCATTCAACTGATGCATAAGAAAAAAAAATCACTTTTATGTTCTATTGTGATTTAGTGCAATCAATACTAAATATATAAAAACATTATTTTGTTACGTATAAATTGCCATTAAAACGTTCTTTAATCACTATTTTAGTTAATTCTGTAATTCTCTCATTTATATGTGTGGAAATAAATACTTAGATGCAAACACATAGCGTTCTGCTTTCATATTAATTAACGTTTGGTTGAAACATACATTTTACAGATATTCAAATACAAAAAAAGAGTGAGTTAGTTACAAAGATGTCACGATTATCAGCTGAAAGCTATTTAGTCTAGCAATGGTAGCGCCATCTAGCAATCGAACTACTGATCACCTGGTGATAGATGTTTTGATGTAAATAGAACTCTGATCACCTTGTTGATAGATGTTTTAGTGTAAATAAAACTACTGATCACCGAAGAAACACAAACGTGTTTCCCCAAGTGATGAATACAATGTTATATAAGATATTTTGCTTAATTCAGCACACTGATGATCATGACTTAAGGCTGAAATACGAAAAAACAGTTGACTAACATGCTACAGTTGACCATATAATGTTCGTATACTATAATAAAACAGTTACTGGTTGACGGTATTAAGACAGAGAAGATTTGGTGTGAAATGAGATGTTTTGATGTAAATAGAGCTACTGATTACCCATTGTGAGATGTTTTGATGTAAATAGAGCGACTAATCACTCGTTGGAAGATGTTTTAGTGTAAATAGAGCTACTGATCACCTATTTGAATTACTGATCACCCGTTGGGAGATGTTTTAGTGTAAATAGAACTACTGATCACCCATTTAGAGAAGATTTGGTGTGAAATGAACTACTGATCACCTGTTGATTATTTACACTAAAACATCTCTCAACAGGTGATCAGTAGCTCTATTTACATCAAAACATCTCTCAACAGGTGATCAGTAGCTCTATTTACATCAAAACATACCTCAACTGGTGATCAGTAGCTCTATTTACAACACTAAAACATCTCTCAACAGGTGATCAGTAGCTCTATTTACACTAAAACATCTCTCAACAGGTGATCAGTAGCTCTATTTACATCAAAACATACCTCAACTGGTGATCAGTAGCTCTATTTACACTAAAACATCTCTCAACAGGTGATCAGTAGTTCTATATCCAAAAAAACATTTCTCAACGCGTAATCAGTAGCTCTATTTACACTAAAACATATCTCAACAGGTGATCAGTAGTTCTATATCCAAAACAACATTTCTCAACGCGTAATCAGTAGCTCTGTTTACACTAAAACATCTCTCAACAGGTAATCAGTAGCTCTATTTACAAAAACATTTCTCAATGGCTGATAACCAATTCTTCTCCAGGTGATCAGTAGTTGTATTAACGTCATAAACAATTCTTCTCCAGGTGATCAGTAGTTCTGTTTCCACTACAAACAATTCTTCTCCAGGTGATCAGTAGTTCTGTTTCCACTACAAACAATTCTTCTCCAGGTAATCAGTATTTTTAACTATAACATAACCATTTCTTAACATAAGAATCAGTGGTTTAATTTATAAAACAAATATTTCCTAAAACAGCAATCAGTATTTTTATTTATCTTACAGAAAAGTTTTAAAACGATTGTCGTCAGTTCTATTTACAGTACACACAAATCTTCTCTAATTGATCAGTAGTTCTATTTACTCTGTAAACAATTCTTCTCTAGGTAATCAGTAGTTCTATTTACGCCGTAAATAACTATTCGATTAGAACAGAACTTCGAGAATATTCGCTACACAGCACCTCCCTCTATATGTTTCTGAATTAATGTTTATACAGAAGTAAAAAAAGGTTTAATGGATATTATCCACCAAGTAAACCCAGTTTACTCTCTTTATATCTCCTTATGACATTCATATTTTTATAACTCTCCAAGCTTTAAAATTAGGTGTCCTTAAGTACAGTAATGATTCGCCAGATAACAGTATGCCAACATAAAAAGAGTCAAAATTAATTTATGTTGTGTATTTCTAACGTAACACACTACATAACGACCTATAAAACATCATAAACCTACTACTACGCGATGCTACCTTAACACTGTTTAAAGATCCTTTATTACAAATAGAAGTTATAAAAAAGTGGTTAAAAGTTTTACTTTACAGACGAACATCCCAATTAATGATGCCAAGCCGTCTAATCATAATAAATTTCACTCTTTTATGTCGTGTCTGTGTGTATTATTTTTTGAGATTGTATATTTCTAGTTAATATATTAGACGTGCTTGTCTTACTTAATTTATATAAATTATTATTTAGTTTTGAATTTTATAGGGAACTTAATTTTGGCCAGAAATATTTCAAGTTAATATACATCGAATACACTTCATCTTATAATGAGGCATTAACTTTTAGATTGGAATCGGAATGATATAATTGTAACATTTGTAATTAGAACGTTCTGTCAACGTATCTTTTATGCAGTTGACAGCCTGTTACGGCACGTGCGTATTTTACTCTTTGCTCTATGAGTAATGATATTTTTTTTTCATTTTCGTAAAAGTAAATTTATGAGTTATTACTCCATGTCAATTACTCTGTACGTAATTACCTTCTTCAGGCAATAACGGTACATAGTTTTATTAAATAATCATAGGTTACGAAGTAAGATCACACGTACTAGTTATTACTCAAATGCTTAATGCTTTACTTTAAAGTAAGAGACTTCAATATACCGTATAATATAATATGTTGACGTACTATCCAAAATGGTTAAAGTTTTAGTTAGGATTCAAATATATAGTTTTTTTAATTACAGTTTTTCTGTGAACACCTGGAGGGAAAAATATGAGAATGAAACAAAGCATTGCACACAATATTGTATTTTAGTATCGCCGACTTTGTACTCTATATAATAGCTAATGAATGCAGAGATAAGTGTCAGTGAAAAATCAATACTTCTTTGAATACATCCAAGAAAGACACTGAAACTAAATCCAATGGTGTTGTGTATCCCAGGAAACTTATGAAGTTCAAGAACAAAGGCGATTACAATCTTCTTCATCTCTGAACGACCGGATGCTAGTCTTCTGAATAGAAAGAATAAATCAATAAATGAATTAAAATTTTCATTGAATCAAAATCTTAAAATAATTTTTTCCATGCGTCCAACTCTCTCTTTAGTTAAAATAAATGTAAATTGTCAGCACTAATTAACTTATCACGACATTTATACGTTACAAGATTCTACTGTGATGTAACAGTAGATTTTAGTTAACTGAAGTTAAATATTCTCTAGAGCTCACTACTAGTATTTAGTTAACACATAGTCCACATTCTGTAGAACTCGCTACAATAATGTTCAGTTAACACATAGTCCACATTATCGCTACATCATCGTTTAGTTGACACATGGTCAACAATTTTTAGAGCCCGTTACAATAGCGTTTAGTTAACACATGGTCAACAATTTTTAGAACCCGTTACAATAGCGTTTAGTTAACACATGGCCAACAATTATCAGAACTCGTTATAATAGCGTTTAGTTAACATATGGTCAACAATTTTTAAAACCTGTTACAATAGCGTTTAGTTAAAACATAGAAACAATTTTTAGAACCCGTTACAGTAGCGTTTAGTTAAAAAATTGTAAAAACAATTTAGAACGCGTTACAATAGCGTTTAGTTGACACTTAGTCAAAATATTTTAGAACCCGTTACAATAGCGTTTACTTAACAAATGGCCAAAAACGTCTTAGAATTCGCTACAGAATGTTTAGAAAACACAAAACTACATTCTCTAGAACCCACTGAATTAGTGGTTCATTAACACAGGGTCCACATTCTATAGACCTCGCTATAGTAAGAAATGCTTTAATTTTAGTTCATTAACATAATGCCACATTTTTTATAACTAGTTACAAGAATGTTCAGTAAATAAGGGAGAACATTCTGTATAAAAATGTATACGGTATTGTTTAGTTAACATTCTGTATAAATGTATACGGTATTTTAGTTAACATTCTGTATAAAAATGTATACGGTATTGTTTAGTTAACATTCTGTATAAAAATGTATACGGTATTGTTTAGTTAACATAGAGTCCAGATTTCTTATAACTACTTAAAATTTAGTTAGTACAGAGTCTATATTATGATATCCGCTACAGAAGCGATTTATTATTCTCTAATTATTCTGTATTCTCTAGAAGTCTGAACAATGATGGTAAATAATCAAAGGTTGATACTTTATGGAAATAGGGCAAAGAATCTTTACTCAAGTTGTATTGATTTACTTCCATTGAAATAAGTTGACATACTTAAAACAGTTAACAAAAATATACACGTAAACCAAATGGATTGAGGTACAGCCTTAAAAACAATGGTGAACGTAACAAACTAGTTTCTGATCTCACTCTACAAGAACCATTTAAATCTATAAACAAAAACTTAAACAGTCGTTTTATATATATTTCAAAGTACAATTCGCAACCCTGATGGTTCTGAAAAAAATAGGCGTTATTGTTTCAATGTAATTTACCAACAACTTCCTGTAGTTAATCCGTTTTGTAAGCCAAACATGCCAAGTCTTAGTTTTTCTATACTTACAAATAACTTTCTCTAACAAGTTTTTTTTTGTAGCCACACACTCAAATCTTAGTCCAGCTAAAACCTTAAAACCTGTCCTGTGGCAGTTCCGTCTCGTTACAAATATAGATTACTAAGGCGATTTCAGTACCTTTGATGTTCGATCAGGTTCTTTAGATGGAACTCGGGTTAACTTAAAAAATAAATTCCTAAATTGCTGTTTTCGTTATAAGTATCTGATTGCTTTTCAGTGTGACAGCGGTAATTCTTCGGATTTGCAACGTTAAAATCAGGGGATTCGATTCCCCTCGGCGAACACAGCAGATAGCACTTACTTCTATAGATATAAAGAGTCGCTTTTTCTTAATTGTCATCAAGATCTTGAATTTTTTTTAAGGAATTCCATACATGAAATTGTTTTGTTTTAACTTGTGGTTTAACCCACTACGTCACACTTTCATCACAAGGATCAAGGCTGCTAACGCCATTCTTGATATTCGATGACGAGGAACCCACTTTGAGACTAATAATGGCTGGAGACGGCTTGAATGGGTAATGAAGAAAAACTTTAATATAACAGCAAATGTACAACGTTTCGACAAGGTTTTGTCATCATCAGGTACACATGAAATTCACCTGATGATGACAAAACCTTGTCGAAACGTTGTACATTT
>NW_013671093.1:22310-23105 GCF_000517525.1 Limulus polyphemus
GCCACAATATGCGTATTTTCAGTATTCTTTTGTGTGGCTAGGCTTTTAAATTTTTCACACTCCTTAGAATTTCAGCAAAAACAGAGTTACCAAAAACAGTATTAGCAAACCCTCGTTAGAGTATTCTTGATATTTTTCTTCATGCTTAAAATGCTTCGAATTATGCTTCTTCTTTTGCTAAAAGATTTTTTCCCGATAAATTCCCACCTCATTTCCACTTGTACTATTTAAATCCTTCCGCAATTGTTTTTTTTTTCCTTCATTTTCTTTCTCGCTTGTATCATCAAACCCACTTTTAATCAATTAGAGCTGAACCTCACGTATTCCTTAGTCACATTTTGATCTCTTAAAACCCACATTCGTTTTTCTCATAGATCAGCTTTCACCATTGGCATTGTTTGATTTAATTATAAAAACCACAGGCGTATCACCTTACACTTATATAAAACGATAAAAAAAAACCTATAACCCGATCGCATTTCGAAAGGTAGATCTTTCTTCTTCAGGAGCAAACTGAAGGGTTATAGGGTTTTTACCATTTTAAATTACGACTTCTTGAACCAACGTGTTTTTCTGACATCATGAACCTTACACGAATAAATACTAAATAAAACTCTTCATCCATCCTAAAACAGCTGCCATGAATTTTTCTCTATATTATGTAACTTGAACTACCCTTAAAGTAATACTTATGTAAAAACTGAAGAAACATCTTTGAGTAGAGTTGTTTAAACATTTGTTTAACAACAAGTAAAAGCTTGGAATCGTCTACCCTTTCATTGAGGGTGTTTCTGT
>NW_013671093.1:24105-31116 GCF_000517525.1 Limulus polyphemus
AGACCAAACCAAGCCTTTATAATAGTGAGGTATTGAAAATCTAAGTGTTGTATTTAAGTGTATTACACTCACAGAAAAGAGTTTTGTGAGTGTAAAACACTTAAATACACCATCTAAGAAACATATTGCCTTTGTAAAGGTGTTCATCTTTTCTAACCTAAAATAGTTTTAGCATAAATTATTCAACAATGAGCGAAATATATGCTATTTGATGTTTTCAATCTAGACATCTCTTTATAAAGCGATGTTATGAACCCTAGGTTTCAGGCGTGGGGATTTTATGATTGAGCTGGGAGTAGCCTAGTAGTTAGCGTGCCCAAACTGTGATCTAAAGGTTTATAGTTCGCTTCCTGTTGCTGCATCAACGAGTTCTGCATTTTGATACAGTGAGTGCGCTATAAGAGTAACTGTCAAATTCCATTATTCTGTCAGAACCAGAGCAGTCCAAGCATTATCTTTAGCTTTTTTTGACTAATTGCCTTTCTTCTGGCCTTGTTTGTTGGGGATAAATACAAATAGTAATTAATCTGATCCTTCCATCTGGCCTTGTTTGTTGGGAATAAATACAAATAGTAATTAATTTAATACTTACCTCTGGCCTTGTTTGTTGGAAATAAATAGTAATTAATCTAATCCTTCCATCTGGCCTTGTTTGTTGGAAATAAATACAAATAGTAATTAATATAATCCTTACCTCTGACCTTGTTTGTTGGAAATAAATACAAATAGTAATTAATCTAATCCTTACCTCTGGCCTTGTTTGTTGGGGATAAATACAAATAGTAATTAATATAATCCTTACCTCTGACCTTGTTTGTTGGGGATAAATACAAATAGTAATTAATCTAATTCTTCCATCTGGCCTTGTTTGTTGAGAATAAATACAAATAGTAATTAATCTAATTCTTCCATCTGGCTTTGTTTGTTGAGAATAAATACAAATAGTAATTAATCTAATTCTTCCATCTGGCCTTGTTTGTTGGGGATAAATAGAAATAGTAATTAATCTAATTCTTCCATCTGGCCTTGTTTGTTGGAAGTAAATACAAATAGTAATTAATCTGATCCTTCCATCTGGCCTTGTTTGTTGGGGAGAAATAGAAATAGTAATTAATCTAATTTTTCAATTAAAAAAGCAAAATGAGTTTTCGTTTTTTGAAAATTGTTAAATTATTTTGTTAAAATTGTTAATGCCATAAAGGCATTATTACTCCAGCTGCCATAAAATATGAAGTAAGAGTAAAGTTAAATAAAATAAATTATCTTTAATCTCCAAATAATTATAATAATAAGAAGAAAATGTTTATTTCAGCCAATGCTTCATCTTTGCGACATCATTAGGGCTAATAGTACAAGAACCATCATTAAGATGGTTTTTAATAGAATTTTTCTAGTTCGATAACCGAAAATAATCAAACTAGCAGGAGACACCGGTTGTTTTATATCTAAGTAAAATATGAAATCCGTTAAAGTTTCTAGAAGTACACTATTTTAAAAATAGATGTGGAACACATATTGCTGTGACCTCCGTGGGTAGGTTTTTACATTAGTTAGGAGTAGAATAAAAATATCTTTTATTTGTCGTTTTATGCGCTATTATATGACCATGTCGCTTCCGTATCATAGAGAAACGACGCCATTTAATGGTTGTTGCTAGGCTTAATTTACTTTGCCGAGGGAATTAGACACGAAACATAAAACACACTATATCTAGTCAATTTTCTGCTGAAACTTCATGTTACCATAGACATTTGAATTGTACGCACATGACCCTTATAGTGAAATAAAAATCAATATTGTTGTTTGTTTAGAAGTTCGGGTTGAATTTCTCTCAAGAAGATAACATGAAAAGTTCGTAGGTGACCACGTTTTTCTCAGATTCAATGATGCAGTGGTTCATGTTTATCCTAGATAATAAACCGAGTTCACTATGACGCAGTTTCCTTTATCATTCTTGGGAATTTGTAATAAAACAATAAACCATTTACACTCGAAGTGTGATCTAAATGTTTTATAATTTGTAGTTGATTGATGTAGCACTTTGGGCCAAGTTAATCCGCAGAGACCATCTTATATAATTACCATTAACAAATAACCACGTCTCTCGAAGGATGGAGGACATGGTTTTGTACTACAATATATATATATAAGTCTCTCCAATGATACAGGTTTCAATGATCTTAGTAACCTCAGTAATTAATCTTTATTAGCATGGAAGTATCTTTGGTGATTCGGTACTAAATCATTTCTCTGATCATAAACGCCTAACCAGGGGGACAGAAAGAGCACTTTAGATATTCTTTCATAAACAAATGTTCTCGCCTGGCTTCCATGCCCCGGTTCTTCCATACTCTTAACCAACACTTTTAAACAAAGTTAAGTGCTCATGTAAAGGAAACAAGAATATCTACAATGATAGCGAAAACAGTCTTTTTAGTGATAGGAACATTGTTACAGACATTTTAATAAAGTAAAATACAGCCTTCCTAATGGAGAGAAAATCAGAAACAGTTTATTTGTTTATGCAACAATTTCAAATGTGATAGGAAATTCAGTCTCACCAGAAATAGGGACAAAAGTCACTTAATGATAACAACCGAACCTTTTCAGTGTTAGAGACTCTGAGTTTTAGCTGATGACAACAGTGTCTCACAATTAGTAAAATCTCAACCTTCCCAATGTTGAGAAGATCAACCTTTCCAGTGATGAGAAGCTCAGTTTCCTTAGTGATTGGAAATCCCATCCTTTCCAGTGGTGAGAAGCTCAGTTTCCTTAGTGATTGGAAATCTCAACCTTTCCAGTGATGAGAAGCTCAGTTTCCTTTGTGATTGGAAATCTCAACCTTTCCAGTGATGAGGAGCTCAGTTTCCTCAGTGATTAGAAATCTCAACCTTTGTAGCGTTAAGAAGCTCAGTTTCTTCACTGGTGGAAAAATGAAACAACTGAAAGGTAGTTATGGAAAACTAACATCACGTTAACTAAACAACTAAGATTCAAACGCACTACCCTTGCACAGTTTCTTATAAACCAAAACATGCAAGAGCGATTGCTGCTCTGTTATTCTAAGACGATAAACAAAGCAATTATTAGGAAATTGCACTGAACGTCTTTTAAAGAATTAATACGATCTCAATTATTTAAGTGAATGTAAAATATTTAGTATTTTTAGATTTATAGCTTAGCACTGTATATAAAATATGTGATTAACTTAAATGAGATGAAGCTGTCTTTTTCCTTCGTAATTAACCTTAAAACATACAGTTATAGTTATATATCTTCTACAGACGTCTTCGTTATGGCCAATTTAAGGCCCTTTTTGGCGTCTCGACGAAAACAAAAACTTCAATTGTAGGAATGATTCATTTGTTGAAGTAATAATTAAACCATTGGTCTGTCTTAGCACTGAATAATATTTTGTGTGATTGTTTAACTCCCGTACAATATAAAACAGAGGGAGTTGACCTTTACTCTTATAACGCACTAACAGCATCAAAGTACAGAGTGCGTTTTGCGGCAACAAGATGTGAAAATTGAAACCTCCTTATTCACAGTCCGATCTCATTAATTACTAGTTGTAGCTTTTAGCACAGTTGTGTTTCAATTATTTTACTTCTTATACTAACGTAATATTGTATGCTTGACAAATGGACATTACATATTTATATTTTACCTTGAAGTTAAAATTTTAAACCTTAAGTTAGCGAATTTGTTAGCCTTTATAAACATCCTTAGAGCTTATAGTTCTTCCCTTGTCTGACGTATAATCGGAAAAAAGAAAATGATTCTGGTTTCTCGTTTATCCTCTTCAGATTGGGAAAGCATTTTGAACGGCTTTCAGTTTAGCCAATTTTCATATATTAGTCGAAATGGCTTAAGATTTACATCGAGTTCACGATTGAAATCTGAAACAAATCTTCTTTACGAAAAAGCAGTGTTGGTGCTTAAAGTAAGTTTGACGGAAAATCCAGAAGCTTACTGCTCATAAAACTGCAACGCTTATTCATATACAGATTTAAGACCAGCCATATTTACCTCTTAAAAAAATACCTAAATCTTAAGTAAGAAATATACGTGGGCTATCAAGAAGTTATATAAGTACACAACAGGCAACGAAAACTAAAGTAGTCGTTCTCCCTCAAATAAAAGTGCTATTCCATCTCCAGCTGGATTGTCTACATTGTTGTCATCATATCTTCAGCGCCGTTCCCAAAATATGTTTCTAATGAGTAGAAGGAGTTATTATTTAGAAAATACAACAAGCATAAAAAAAACCTTCTATTCGAAAACCTAGGAAACAGAGTTTCTCTAGCATCGGAGAAGTTAAAAAAGATTTACGACACAAACGATCTTGTTTCGATACCCGTGGTGGGCGGAGCACAGCTAGGACATTGTGTAGCTTTGTACTTAACAGCAACTATACCAATAATAAAAATGAATAGGTTTCTATACATCCTTTCCGTTTTCGCCCCTCCACAAAAGGAAACAAGATTTCCATTTTCAAGGGGGCATCCAAAAAAAGACCTTTTTGTTTGTTTGTTATTAAGTACAAAGCTTCACATGGGCTATCTGTGCTCTGCTTACCATGGGTATCGAAGTTCGAATTTTAGCGTTATTATCAGTGAGACTTATCGCCGAGCCATGGGTGGTGGTGGTGGTGGTGGGGAAGGGGGTGAACAACAAGGTTTTAAGAAATTAATTAAAGCTGAAAGTATGTTTTCATTGCAGAATATTACAGGTTGTTTGAAATTAATGGTGCTTTTAATGCATCTTTTAATTCTTCATACCGCTTTATAAAATAATATAGATTACTTTTATTGACCGCTGTTGGGAAAATGAAGTAGACCCATCATGCTCTAGAAAGTTGAAGAATTTACTTAAATTCTCATATTATGTATTCAGATTATATAGAACTCAACTTTGGTATTGATTATCTTTATACTCGTCTCTAATAGAGGAAACTAAAAAAAAAAAGTGTTTGTGTATTCTGTACACAAGTTTTATTAACCATATGCATATATTTCATGGAGGAAGCACGCGATAATGGGCAAAACTGCGTGAAGCAACTTGCGATGTCTTGGTGCCAGCTGGAGCCTTTCCACAAATACATCTTTTAACAAAAGAAAGCACAAGTTAGAGTATTCGTTCCATCTCGAGGTGTTTCTAATTTTCCTATTATGTCAGGAAAAAAAATGACCGAAAGCTTTCCCATAGAATACCCAAATATCTGTTAAAAGATATTCAAATAAATCTTACTACAACGTATACATAAGAAATGTATGGAAACTATTATTAATTTACTTAGCTATTTTGAGTATTCAAAGTCTGCATATTTAGCAATATTTTGAAAATTACTTAGATATGTTTTCAAAATTTCGTAGAAGTGCAAATCCCCTAATAAGATGAAAAGAAAATTACTCTAAAAACTGAAAATAGCACACAAGATTTGTTTGTTTATTTGAAGTTAAGCACAAAGCTACACAATGGGCTACTTGTGCTCTGCCCACCACGGGTATCGAAAGCCGGTTTCTAGTGTTGTAATATTTCAAACTTAAGGACGACAAAAAAATGAATGTCATTTCAGCTGATAAAGACGTTGGGAACCTGGATATTAGAACGGGAAAATGTTAACCAGATACAGTCACAAATGTTTGGTTTTCAAATAGAGTGTGCTTTTATTCCAAAGAAGATAGTAATTATTATTATTATATATTTCTGATAAATTTTACATTTCAGTAAACTCATTGTGTCACTAAACTGTAATGTTGTAACGATTATTACTTCTTTTTAATAAAGAAATACCCTCAACACCAGACAAGCACGTAATATTAAACATTTTTTGTAAGCTTGTTGTTAAGCTCAAAGTTACACAATGGGATGCCTGTGCTTTGCTTACCGCGAATATCTAAGCCCTATATTTAGCATTATGAGTACTTAGACTTTGCCTTCGAAGACTTCTGATAACTAGAAGAGATTTCATATTATTTTTACTTCTGATAACTAGCAGAAATTTCATATTATTTTTACTTCTGATAACTAGCAGAGATTTCATATTATTTTACTTCTGATAACTAACAGAGATTTCATATTATTTTTACTTCTGATAACTAGTAGAGATTTCATATTATTTTTACTTCTGATAACTAGCAGAGATTTCATATTATTTTTACTTCTGATAACTAGCAGAGATTTCATGTTATTTTTGAAACAATCATTTCTTCCCCGTCCAAGAGCAGGATTCACTTAAAGAAAATGTAAATCAATTTTAAGTTAAAGTGATTTTAATTTATTGCGTCCTGTATGGATTTAAGTTTCTTGTGTGCAGATCCTTTTATTTGCCAACACCTGGCCCCCGAAAAAAAAAACAATAAAAAACAACTAAGCTCAGTTTAAACCATGTCAAATTGCTAGGGCTTTGGAAGTTTAATTTTCTTTAGAAAGCTTATAACATTGCTACGTTTCGTAAAGCCGTTCTTGACAAATATAAAAATACATCAGCCACTAATCAGCGTTGTTTTGTTGCGAAACTGTCTTTAACGTTACGTAATTTTAAACGTTTTTCTATAGTAAAAATACTGGAACAAGTTTCGTTTTCTTTAAAATTTAATGAAACTCTCCTGCTGTAAAACAATGTCACGAATGATCTACCGTGATTTATCACCATAGAAACTATAGTAAAAATTCTGGAACAAGTTTCGTTTTCTTTAAAATTTAATGAAACTCTCCTGCTGTAAAACAATGTCACGAATGATCTACCGTGATTTATTACCATAGAAAGTAAAACCAAAATATCTGTCCCTCACATTTAACAAGTTATATAAACCCATTTTAAAATAATTATAGTTAGCTCTTATAAACTTAATTTCGGTATAAAAAGTCTTCAAAAATAAACAACCATAAATAGTGTTTGCTATAGCAAGTCTTAAGTACCACAAATTTAGAAGTAATTATTTTTATCCTTAGGTCGACAGTTCTCTGGTTCAAAAACACAAGAACAGTTTTGACACAAGCTGA
>NW_013671093.1:31867-50059 GCF_000517525.1 Limulus polyphemus
CTATATATATATAGACGTATGACAATAGTTGACTCCTATAATTCAAATCGCCATCTAATCAAGATATGATAACGTTGACCCCGAGTATTAAAATTCGCCATGTAAAGAAGGTATGATATTGCTGACTCTAGTGTTAAAATTCGCCATATAGTTAAGCTTAAGGTATGATACTGACAGCCTAACTAGCTTTAACTTTCTATTTAATTGTAAGTTATTATATCTATATGTGCGTGTGTGTGTTTTCGTGTGTGTAGTTTATTCCTATGTGTTTCTGTGATTAAATGTTTATTACTGAATATCCAAACCCGCATCTCAAAGTTTATTTATCATCTTATTTAATTTTCTTTCGAGCAACCTTAGAAGCTTTGTTCAGTTTAAAAACTCTCAATTTTAAAGCCATCGAGATATAGAAAAACGAAAAAATGTTAGCTACAGTAAAATTCCGTTGTTCTTGTTTTTTTAATACACTTGACAAAATCGAAACAAAATAGCTCAACACATTCCCCATACTTTATGTTACCAATATTTTGTTTTGGCTTCAGTGCCCTTGCTATTATCTGAACTTTTCTATTGCTTTCAACAAACTAGAAAGAAATATTAACACGACAACTACTTCAGTGTATCGGTTCTGAAACCTAACAGTCCTTCTGAATGACCATCACCTTGTGTTCTTAACTGTTTTTGCTGTCCAATGTGGTATAGTATAACATGATCGACAGAAACAGTGATGTTACGCTACTCTACTTTATCACAATACCAGGGGAAAGTAAATAAGATCTCAAGAGTTTATTCCAATGTTTTGTTCGCTTTTTGGAGGAAGCAAACGCACGGATCATTTATGAACTCATAATAGTTAAAAGAAAATCGTTAGAATGACTTTGGCTCATCAACTTCAAACCATTAAAACGAGTTTGCCCCCCCCCCCAAGGCTTGACTTTACTACAGCAGTGTTTGCTAAACAGCAGCACGCCTACTTTCAGCGTTAAGTAAACACATAAATCACTAGAAATCCCATATGCATCATTTCTGGAGACTAATAAATTTAGCAGTCTATTGTCGGGATGTAATACCCAGTACAGCCTGTTTGCTCAGTGTGTTACTGAAGACGGGTAATACGCGGAGGATGACAAGTGATATCTACTCTTCCGCTCTTTATGGCTCTTTTTTTCTTTTCTTTTTTTTTTTATCAGACAAGTAAATGTTTTCACGTAAAGTATGTACTTAGCACAAGTTTAGTATTTCCCAAGATTTAAGTTACGAGCTATAACAGTAACTTATAATTCAGTTTTGACAAGTAACATCTAGAGATGGAAATATTATCCACTTGTAGAACTGAAATTTCGGTTTGCTCCGGTCCGTGCATGATAGATTATTATCGAGTATTTGTGTAAACCAATTAGTTCAGCATGCCATTTTAATCCAGAGAAACCTATTAACTTGGTGGTAAAAATGGAAAATACAGTCTTACAGTCATAGTAAAATTAATGTGACAATTAAAGGTTCCTCGATAAATATTAATGTTATTCAAAACGATTCCATGAATGTAACATGTATGAAACTATCACTTTTGATTCTATCTAACCGTAAAGCTGAACAATGGGCTAGCTATCTGTGCTGCAACAACCGCAGAGAAATAAGCCCTCAACCTTGCCCCTGAACTGTCTGCTATTGATAGTGAAACATGCCTAGAACTTAAGAAGAGATTAGAAAAATATGAATTTAAATCAAAGTTCCCAAATCTAGAATGACTTCGTTCCAAATTTAGTTCCACCTGGATAGTAGAAAACTTTTTTTTAAGCTTTGGAAGCGATATAATATTTTCTATTAAAACGGTTACACAGGATCGTGGTCAACATTGCATATTCAGAACAATTTATTGTTGTTTTTTTGTTATTCCTTCCTAGCGTTATGTAATCTGTTTTACTAAAACTAACATTTTCCATTTAGTTCTTGGATCATAGGAATGTTTGTCGTTTACGTCATTGTCATTTACGTCACTTTTATTATTGCAAAAAAAAACGAAGAGATCAGTCAAACTTTTATTAATTTTGTTGAAATATTATATCCTGTGTGTACGATAGTCACGCCTAAAACTCTCTAAATCGAATCAGGTTTTCATTTACATCTAATAACCTCAGAGAAAAGTGTATTGTAACCAAGGATATTGTAACCAAATGTGTCTTTATTCGTGAACGAGGTAATTAAAATGTACTCTTAAAATATTTTTAACGGGAAGAGGGATGAATTTGACGACGCTGTAAAACCTAAATAATAAAGCCTGCATCTGAATTGGACCTAGTTGTTTAAATGACATTTTTTGTTGTTGCTGTTCTCGAAGCAAATCCTTTTGGCAGTATCATAAGGTGACAAAAATACATCATCCAGATTTTTTTAAGCAGTTGTTTTGTATTGTTTTATCGGTCGAAATGATGGATGCAACAGACTTTTCAGAGAAACTGGGTATTTTTCTGTGTGTTTCCTCTATCATAAAATAGATTGAATCTGCAGTGCTATTGTAGCTGGGAGCAGTGATCATCGGTCACTCTCTGCTGTCTACTGTCCATGATTAATCGATCCTTCGTTCGTCCATTTCTCAATATTATTATTAACTTGAGAAATTATATGTGCCGACTTGCACTCACGCGTACAACACTGTAGCAGGTGATACAATTGAATTGATAAGGAAGTGTGGTGTACTGGGACTGGAATACAGAAAGCTACATAATCCACCTCGAAAACCAAACTAAACATATTTCCTTGGAATGTTACTCGAAGGCAGTTTTCGGAAACCTCTATACCTCTTCTATCTTACTAGAATAGTTGGTTTTATATTATAGCAGGTGTTATATAATGGGTAACAGATGTAGAAAATAATTCCCACTCTAAGTGTTATTTCTCAACAAAATTTTATTCACCTGTCCATAAATCTAACAGACTTCACAATATTCAGCAGCGTATAGGCAACAGTTTTGTTACTAGTGAATTCAATTATTACTGTTAACTGAACGTTTTTGTCCTCGACAAACTCCTGTTCTTTACCTGTCCATAAATCTAACAGACTTCACAATATTCAGCAACGTATAGGCAACAGTTTTGTCACTAGTGAATTCAATTATTACTGTTAACTGAACGTTTTTGTCCTCGACAAACTCCTGCTCTTTACCTGTCCATAAATTGTTATTAGTTTCTATAAAAACACTCTGGCAATTAGCAATGGAACCAACAACTTTAAATTGGAAAATTACGTTTGGCGGTAAATTCTTTGCACACACTCTTATGATTCGTCCATTGCGAATTTTAAATTAAAGGCGCGTCAATAGTATCGCAGACCTGTCGTTGATCATCCACAAATCACCTGTAATTTAAAACAAAACTCGTCAGCTGAACTGAACTATGGCATTTGTAAGCAGTACGTGATATTTATGCAAATACTTTAACAACTCCTGCTAAGCCTAAAACCCAGTTTAGCCTCTTTTTTTCTTCTTCTTTTTTATACTATAGCTTTGTGTATTGTTAGGTAAACATCTTCTGTTGCGGCTTAGCTGAGGATTTCTTATTATTTAAAGGCTTAGGGTAAGCCACACAGCTGATAAAAATAAATTAAATGGCTCAAAGTTTGAGAATAGGATATACAGTACTTGGTTAAAGTCCTACATCGTACTTGCAATCACTATAAACTCTCAGTTGAGTGGTTTACTTTTAGGCTTTAGAAATTCTTTACCTGATGGTGACTATAATGAATAAAGTTAAAGATGAAGAACAGTTAACTGAATATTTGTGAAACTTTGACCCCGAATTTAACTCAACGTTCCTTAATCTTCAAACTTTTAGCTGTATAATTTATTTTACATGAATTAATTGTATGAGCCAAAATAAGAGATTAACTCTTTGAGTGTATTCTTCTCCAATTACATAGATGTTTTAGCTATAAAATATATTTTACACTAATTAATTGTATGAGCCCAAGTAAGAGATTAACTCTTTGAGTGTAGTCTTTTTCCATTACATAGATGTTTTAGCTGTATAATATATTTTATACTAATTAATTGTATGAGCCATATAAGAGATTAACTCTTTGAGTGTAGTCTTTTTCAATTACATAGATGTTTTAACTGAATAATATATTTTACACCAATTAATTGTATGAGCCAAAGTATGATATTAACTCTTTGAATGTAGTATTCTTCAATTACGTATATGTGAACAAAACGCTAACAAAATTAATTATTCCTAAAACCGTTGACCCTGTGGATCAGCTGGAAGTTTACGGACTTACAACTCAAAATTTAAAGCTCGATTCCTTTACAAAATTATAATAAATATTTAAAAACAACGTTTCTTATTTACACAATTTAAAACTAGATTAAAGCCATACGGCTTCCACTTTAAAATGACACTCTACATGTACAAGATTGGACGTGATATACGCCACCTTCAGGAGATACTTACAAGACATACTTTATATTGTAAGTAACTTCTGAAGACGACGTAGATCACGTAAAAACTAGTACATGTAGAGTGTCATTTTAGAGTGGAAGCCGTATGGCTTCAGTATAGTTTTAAATTGTGTAAATAAAAAAACGTTGTTTTTAGATATTTATTATAATTTTAATTATTACACATGTGCCGGTAATGCATAAATTTAAAGAATGACACAGTTTTTTTATATATTTAATAAATTACTACTTTTCTATGGCAAGACGGTTTATAACCTATTTAAATGCGTTTTTTTATTTGTATGTATATATCTATATATATATCACGTTACTTTTTTAATGGCTCTAAGCTCATTATTTGTGATTAGCTACATGTATGACGGGTTTTAATTAATATTAATTGTTTAGATATTCATCATTTAATAGTGGAATAACGTTGTCAGAAACATACACTACCACTGGATCTGTTGCTTTGGGGAAGAAGCCAAGAACTTTTATCACCAGTTACCCTGCGGAAAAGCTGTCGACGACAACAAGTTACTTGATGACGAAGCTGACTGAAAACCCACAGACAATAGTGAATATTAAAACAGTCACTGATTTTATAAACCAGGATCTGCGATTAATGTTTCCCTGGAAAAGTCTGAAGGCCTAAGAACTGCTATAACGTGTAAGATAGTCCAAGATTTAGCATGGTACTCTGTAAAATAGTCCAAGAGTTAGCATGGTACTCTGTAAGATAGTACTATCTTACAGAGTACCATGCTAACTCTTGGACTATCTTACAGAGTAACATGCTAAATCTTGGCCAAGATTTAACATGGTACTGTGTAAGATAGTCCAAGATTTAACATGGTACTCTGTAAGATAGTCCAAGAGTTAGCATGGTACTCTGTAAGATAGTCCAAGAGTTAGCATGGTACTCTGTAAGATAGTCCAAGATTTAACATGGTACTCTGTAAGATAGTCCAAGATTTAACATGGTACTCTGATAGTCCAAGAGTTGGCATGGTAATATAGTCCAAGAGTTAACATTGTACTCTGTAAGAAAATCCACAGTATTGTGTGTGATAATACAAAAGTTACGAAGGTATTGTGTAAAATATTCTAAGAAATAACATGATGATCTGTCAGATAATCCAAGAGTTATCTCAGTATTGGTTGTACTTGCACAAAGGTTACCTAGGTAATATGTAAGATAGACCGAAACTATGATAAAATCATGTTTATAAGTAAAGCAGGTAACAGTGAAAGTTAAAGTAAACTCTTTGGTGAAAAAGTATGCACAAGAAACACACGGAGCTACAAACGCTTTAGATTCATAAAACAAAAAGAAAAGCCTTGAAGGACAGATCCGTGTAGAGGTTTGCCTAGAATATTCAGGAAAAGCTACACAAGGGATGTCTGCGCTAGCTAATTCTAATTTTGAACTGTTAACCTAGAGGAAGGGCAACTACTTGACGGGACGTGAGCCATGGACTATGAGATCCACTGGCCGTCACACTAACTGTTTTTCCACGCCTGGCTCTAGGTAGGGTAGAGAACGGATACAACTGGCTGTTTCTAAGCGAATTCTTTCACCTTTGTATTCGTTGTTTTCTTAGTGCAACGCTACAAAGTGGGTTATTTGTCTACCGCGGAAAATAGAGCCCCAGATTCTAGCGTTGTAAGTCCGTAAACTTAACTTCTTTATGGAGTTTTGTATTAAGCTATAGTACCTTAAATATCCTTATTCTAATCTTTTGTATCTGATGAACATACATTAATTTTCTTTCATTTATCAATGCTATTATTTTGCTGCCTTTCTAATCTTCGTAATATTAAATATGTCGTTCTATTCCAATCACCATATTTCTTTTTGTATGGTAACAAACGTAAGGTCATTTTTCTGTGTGCTAATATTAATGACATTTCCTTCGTCAGAGCTTACTATAAGCTTACTGTAATTTATTATCGTGTGATTGCATGTAATCATTTTTATTCACTTTATTTAATGTTCAGCTGTCGTATTAACAAAGTGATTGTTTTAATAATTAACGTATACTTAGAACAGTGTATAGAATATAATGTAGGGGTTTCTATGTAGGACGCTTATAAAATCTTACCAAAAACTGCAAGTATTGGTATTTTCAATCTGAGTGACATAATAGTTATAACGCCAGGTCAGAGACCCTAAGATTTAAGCTTCGCCATCGCTAACTTAGAACTACTAAACATAGAGAAGGAAATAAATAATAGAAATTTTTGCTATATTCGGTTACTCTGGAAATCAACAATAGAACAGAGTAACCGAATATAACAAAAATTCTATTGTTGATTTCCCTTTTAGTTGTATTCGGTTAATCTTGTTGAAATAGTGGGATGACTGCCAGTTATAACGACCCAACACCTGAAAGTGCTAGATGTGTTCAGCCAAATATCGCAGATCGAACATAGGACCGTCTAATATGCAAATGTGCCCTATAAGGAATTTAATAGAATTGGTAATAATATCATTCTTACTATTCTTTACTGTCTCTTTTTGGCGTATCAGTAACAAATAGCATTTCAACTGCACCTTATCTGTTAAACGTCGCAGCCCACGTGTTTCTATTCCCAACACCATTGGTTATCAGTCTGGGTAAGCAACAATATAAAATTCTTAGTTATTCTGCTATTTATATCAATCTGTGTGAGGTACAAGGTCTTTTGACGATAAAAATACAAATAATGAAGTATTATGCGATATATATTTCTTTAATTCATTTATTTTATATCAAGACACATTTCTATATAAGACTAAAATGGATTCATGAAATATATAGGGTTAGGAAGCGATATGTAATGATAAACGTTTATGGGAGTGGTTTTAGCTTTTTTATTACATCGACAACAAAGCAAGATAGTAATATGCATTTCTTTGATATGATAAGTTTTATTAGGCTCTCTAACGATTTACTAAAATTTTATCTACCATAACATGCCTTGTTCTAAACATAAACTGTTCCTGAAATTACTCACAAATCTAATGGCCTCGTTTTGTCATATCAGACTGCAGAGAATGAAGTTAAAATCTAGCGTGCACTTCCAATTTATCATTTGAAAGCATTGAAGTAACCTTTTAAGTTCTATACTGGCTTGAACATTAATCTAAAGCCGATAAAGGTGCTTCAATATTTTTCACTTTAAGCAATATAACTGACAAAAACGATAACGACAAACACTTATATCAAACATTCGAATTGACTACTAAGTGTGTTTCTTGATGATTTTGATAATAATATTTTAGTATTTATTATTTTTCAATAATAAACTTATCAGCTTATTATCTATTCCTAGGTTGGCTTTGAATTTCATTTTTAATACATTTAGTATTACCTATTAATCTTAGAGATTGTATTTATAACCTTCTCTCTTCAAATAATCACTCGCAAAAATTATAAATTATTATTAATTATTAAAACTGTAAATTTATTAAATAAAACTAATAATCAAGCAATGTCTCAGATAATACTTTTTGTGCAATATTAACATAGGAATAACAAAATTTGAATTATGGTGCATACATTATAAATAAACAAAAACCTCAAACTTGGTAATACTAAACCTTTTTCATTTAAATATTCGTTATAATCAAGCTAGTTAGACATTAAAATATAATCGGAATTTTGTAATGAAGGATCACTCTTGTCTTATAGGACATCGAATCATCGTCCTACAAAAAATCATTAGCAAGGTCCTATTAACAGCTGCAGCTAAGGTCCCATTAACGGCTGGAGCTAGAAACCTTGCTTATCACAGAGAATCATTGATACCATCATCATTATGTGACTATCGCAATGGAAGCAAAACCGGATCAAAGCTGGTTAATTTACAGTTGAAAGCTGGGAAGTATTTGAAATTATTTGTAAAATGTCTACAATTGAGTTAATCTGCTCATTGTTGCACAACAAATGCTCGGGATAGGCATCCGTTTATCAAATTTAAGATTGGCTTTGATGTATTAACTAACAGAAGATGCATCGAAACATAAAATATATCATTCATACTGGATCGTTATTAATAGTGGTCTGTCTCAATGATCACCAACCTTAACATTCCTCTACAACATCTACACTACGTATCCATCCCTTCTTGACAGTCCAACCAGATTCTGTAAATCAGAAACTATAACAAAATTAAAATAATGCAACCATACATTAACAAGTTGAGCAATAACAAAGAAAAATGCTTATCAATATTACAAAAGCCACAGCCATGTTCTGCATACTCTACAATAGACGTGTTGATGAGTCCAGAGTAACAACAATTCTTTGCAGTTACTGTAATCCATCTGGATATAACCTAAAATCTTTGACAGACAACTCAACTTCAGCAGCACAATTAAATCTACGATAGCTAACAATGCACTAAAAGCTGCAATATGGAATAGAGCTGAAGTAAAACTCCTGCTAATGCTCTATCAACATCTTATCCACTCCATACTGATGACCAGTATGAGACCTACACAGCTAGATTTTATTAGAAATATGCAAAATATCTGTTAAAGAGTGATCACTTGATATACTGTATACTTCTGCATGAAAGCCCTATTAAACCTCAAAAGCCTCTGCAGCGTTTCAAAACAACAACAGTGCTTATCTCTAGACACTACCTGTTGTATAACATATCAGACACTACCCAAGCAGCAGATTGCATTAAAGGTACCTCAATATGCCATTATGGATATATAAGTGCCATACAACCATCATTGAGTTAATTGGTTACCACCAGATATCAGACACTCACGTGTATAATAAGCATCTGATACCACTGTTATATTTGGAAGTCGGCCTACGTTAACAAATTGGTTAGAGGGTGATAAATCTATTTAGACACTATGACGAAGAGTCATCTTTCATATAGCCAGAGGTGGATCCCTCGCCACAGATAGCAGTTGAGCTGGTTGGGCATTCATCTACGAATACAGAGGTTGAGTATGTTATACTAACAGTTCTTGAGCCCCAACAGGTCTAATCATGCTCTATCTGATGAACATTTATCATGAAAATCATCATAAGGCTGCCATGTTCAAAGTACACCTCTTGTTCCTGCATGCTTACCGTAAGCCACCGAGTGTACAAGAAAAACGATTTCCAAGCACCATTTTAACACTCTTATTATGCAAAAAAATCCATAATCACTGCATCTTCTGACTTGACAGATATGTGTTCTTATGGAATAGCAAGAATACCTTTTTCTTTGTCCACCTGGTTAAATATGCAACATTTGAATGGATATGTCGTAGAAGCAGCTTGTGTACACGTGACTAGTTTCGCTTTTCCAGACAGAGATCTTTCTTGATTGTATTGTTTTTTACTGTCGTCTCGTGCACGAGAATGACTTTTTCCGCTAGCCTTTGTGTGAATAAAGTATTTCCTATTACACCTTTGCTTACCACCACCGAGGTATGACTTGTTGCAAGTCGCTTTCTATGTGGTTTTGATGGTCCAAGTTGATCTACATTCCTATTTTCCAATACTATTAGTTACAAGGAATATCCCTATTTTGGAGATTCTAAATCTCTGATCTGAACACATCTGAACACATGAATACCTGGCATGGGAAGGGCTGTTACATACCCTTCCCAAAAGCAATCTTTTTTTGGTGGCAGCACACTGCCTACAAAATATCAGACAACGTCAAAATGTAGTTCTGATACCTTCTGTTCCACCATGATGTAATATTGGCTGTGGCTGTGATATGACTTGCTGATTTGCATATTCAAAATTGTTTTAATGTACTGTTCTTAATGCTATGTAAACAGTGCCACAAACATAATATTTGCAAATAACATTCAGACTGTACTGCATAAAATTCAGTGTGATTGTTCTCCGGATGGATGACATAAAGAAAAGCAGCTGCATGGTAACGCCATCACATAGATGTATTTACCAGGCCATTCATAGGTAAACACAAGCTCACAAAATAACTCGTGTATCAAATATGGTACACCTCCACTGGCGGCGACCTCCTCTATACTAGTAAGACAAAAGTGTGAACCATGCAAGGTCTTCGGCAACATTCAGAGACAATGAGACTGGTGGAAAATAAAGTACCTTAGGGTTTAACTAAGAAATTGAAAAGTTAGGGAATCAGTAGAACAGTATACAGCTACAAGTTCACTGAGAACATCTGTAAAGGACCTGTCTTCTACCTCCTGTAAGTCAGCAGCCTCCTTCCTTATAAGGAATTAGTGCCTGCCAACGTAAATCTTGGAATTGCCACTTAGAACACAAATCAACTAAACTTAGTTCTGAATTTTTAATAGTATATTCACGATAAGACCAAACTATTGTTATAAAATAATATCAACATCATTATCTCTGTTATTTTTTATAAACTTATGTCATCTGATGATCAGTCCTGTGATATGAAATTCAAATGTCTGTCACTCAACTTGTATCCTTAAATTAATTTTTAACATACGGGTTTATATTTTTCCAGTTGGGGTATCGTCACCACAAAAGATAATAGCAGCCTGGCAGCGATGTGGCATACTTCGAATTAGAGAGTTGGCAAAGTTCTTAGTTATTGTGGACCATTCTGCTGAAAGAGTTGTTATTAGGATATTCGTAAGGTCTAGAACTGCTTGACAGAATGTAACACATATCCCGATAGCACTCCAATACGTGCTTGATAGGACTAAAATACGATTTAGTTATATATATTCTTCAATGACTATGTCGACCTATTTAGCATGGTGAAGTGAAAATTATCACCTATTAGGGTGTAGCCAAGTCCAGTCGCACTGGCATATGTTAGCACAAAAAGTCTTAGCATGTGGTTCGTGTCAAGTGTGAAAAAAATCAAACCATTCCGCAAGACGAACATGTGGTTGAATCTAGTTCCAATTTACCCCTCCCCCTATGAGTACAGAGCCGTTATGATGATGTAGAGTAAGCAGTGACTCACCTGTAAAAAGAATATTGCTCCATATGTTGTGTTTTTAGTACCACTGCAGGTGAAGTGTGTTTATCATGCAATGAGCAAAATGCATTTAATTTTTTGGTATTTAGAGAGGCCTTGTGAACTCTATGTTTAACCATTTGTAGAAGTTCCAGTTGCTACTTTATCCGATTCGTCCTCGAAATCTGTACTCTACAGTTCTGGAGAACTAGAATATACAGATAGTAATCGTCTGCTTGAGTCGAGAATAATGGTCATGAGTCCAAACAACCATATCATTGGTCTAGAAATAGTTCCATATTCTAGTGACGAGATGACGAGTCCAAACAACCATATCATTGGTCTAGAAATAGTTTCATATTCTAGTGACGACATCACGAGCCCAAATAATCATATCATTGGTCTAGAAATAGTTATATATTCTAGTGACGAGATGACGAGTCCAAACAACCATATCATTGGTCTAGAAATAGTTTCATATTCTAGTGACGACATCACGAGTCCAAACAACCATATCATTGGTCTAGAAATAGTTTCATATTCTAGTGACGACATCACGAGCCCAAATAATCATATAATTGGTGTAGAAATAGTTCTATATTCTAGTGACGAGATGACGAGTCCAAACAACAATATAATTGGTCTAGAAATAGTTTCATATTCTAGTGACGACATCATAAGTCCACACAACCATATCATTGGTGTAGAAATAGTTCCATATTCCACTGACGACACTTTGAGACAATGGAACAACTGCAAATTATGATTAGCTGGCTCCCATTTGCTACTTGAATAAAACTTTCAGTTTTCCTCTTTGAGGTTAGTCATGGTTCATGAAGAAATTGGAATATTTTGAACTTTTTAATTAATTCCAAAGTGAGACAAATGTGCATGAGATCGTTATTTATAGCAAATATGAAACGTCTAATAATTTGTATGCCGGATACTATGACCTATCACCAGATAACAACGAACTGGAGATAGTGATTGCCATTTCTATTATTTTTTCTTGTAATAGCTATAGCATTACAAATTCTAATTCATATTTGGTTGGTTTAAGTAGTATGTAAGAAATCAAATATTTTGCTCCCTTAAAAAGTTCATTAAATAACTAGCGTTCTAGTTCAAAAATAAAAAGAATCAGCTTTCGAAACAAGTCAGTGTCTAAACTGAATTTATGGAAATCAGTTCTTTTAACGTGTGCCTGTAAAATTAAATAATGAATATATAGTATGAACATTTAAGATAGGCCTTAACAAGCTAGAAATGTTAGCTTCATATATATGAAAACATATGAACTTACACCAGCACACTTCAGTTATCTTTATCATTAAGACGAAAGACTAGTTTAATCACCCAACTCCAAGATGTTTCGAAAATACCAATCACTCAACTGCGACTATATATGCCACCTCAACATAATGTACAAAGGCTTAACGTTTCTGTCACTTTTTTTCCATAGAAACTATTTTCAAGTTTCGGTATCTCTTAGCAATGGAAGCTTCTTTTGATGTATAGTCCTTTAAAGAAGTGACTGGATAGTAAATAATATTCCAGATCTCATTATGGGTTTTAGCATTCCTGTAGTGTCTGAGTTTATTTTTGAACCTTCAACTTCCGAATATAAAAGATTATTTGTAATCAATTTCCTGTCTGTGGTTATAATACTCAATATAAATAAAAGGTTGAGAGGACAAACAAATGGAATGATTAAGAGCATATCTATCAGAAGAAAACTGAAACTGAAACTTAAACCATTTAAGATCGTAAAAAGAACCTGTTGAATGTTTACTAGATTCCAAATTAAAATCTTTTCAAGGACGGAATAATGTTGATTTAAAGTATGATTCTAGAACTAACATCAATATAAAATTGTACATGCGAGTACCAATTTAACATGAGAAACTAAAACTACTGTTTATATTTGCCAAAAGTTGCGCTACATAAACATCATCATTTATTTTACTCTCTTTTCTCTGAACCTACCTCATTAAAGAGTGCATCTATCCTGTTTTTACTTTTGAGTATTTGTCTTTAATATGAGCCCTTTATCGTTCTTTACGTTTTTATATTTCTTCTGTATTTATTTATTGAATCAATCTTCTTAGTTTCTACATTTCATCTGTATTTATTTATTGAATCAATCTTCTTAGTTTTATATGTCTTTTGTATTTATTTATTGAATCAAACTTCTTAGTTTGTGCATTTCATCTGTATTTATTTATTGAATCAAACTTCTTAGTTTCTACATTTCATCTGTATTTATTTATTGAATCAATCTTCTTAGTTTATACATTTCGTCTGTACTTATTTATTGAATCAAACTTCTTAGTTTGTGCATTTCATCTGTATTTATTTATTGAATCAAACTTCTTAGTTTGTGCATTTCATCTGTATTTATTTATTGAATCAAACTTCTTAGTTTGTGCATTTCATCTGTATTTATTTATTGAATCAAACTTCTTAGCTTGTAAATTTCATCTGTATTTATTTATTGGATCTAGCTTCTTAGTTTATACATTTCGTCTGTATTTATTTATTGGATCTATCTTCTTAGTTTTTACATTTCATCTGTATTTATTTATTGAATCAATCTTCTTAGTTTATACATTTCGTCTGTATTTATTTATTGGATCTATCTTCTTAGTTTTTACATTTCATCTGTATTTATTTATTGGATCTATCTTCTTAGCTTGTACATTTCATCTGTATTTATTTATTGAATCAATCTTCTTAGTTTTTACATTTCTTTTGTATTTATTTATTGAATCAATCTTCTTAGTTTCTACATTTCGTCTGTATTTATTTATTGGATCTATCTTCTTAATTTATACATTTCTTCTGTGTTTATTTATTGAATCAATCTTCTTAGTTTTTACATTTCTTCTGTATTTATTAATTGAATCAATCTTGAGGACGTTCTTATTCCTTTTTCTTGTATGTACCTACTTAATTTGAACAGTTTATCCTAAATTTATTTAAATCTAACACTAGTTCTTTATTTCTTTCTTGGATCTAATTATCAATACCCTAATTTGGGAGTTTCTTCCAAATTAGGAGAAAATTACTTTTCTTCAAATCTATCAGTTTAATTTATGTGTTTTTACCGTATTTATTTACTGGAAACTGTCTTCATAATTTGAAGATTTGTTCTGTGTTTCTTTCTTTGGATCAATTTCCACTAAATTGAGAGCCTGTTCTTTCTATTTCTTATATTTTGAACATTTGCTATATATTTCATTTGACGTAACTTATCTTTCTAACGTGTGCAGTTGGGTTATATTTCTTGGCTGAGAGCTGCCTAGTAGCTTGAGTGCCGGACTATGATTTGCGTCCTGTAACTTCAAGATGATAATAATTGGGATCTGAATTTTGGATCCATGGGCGCGTTATTAGAATAACTGTCAAAACCCATGATTCGTTCTGACAAGAGTAGCTCAAGAGTTTGCAGTGGGTGGTGTTGCTTACCTGCCTTCCTGCTAGTTCATTACTTAAAAATTAGGGACGAAAAACGAAGGTAGTCCTCGTGTAGTTTAGCGACAAATTCAGCAAACAAACTGTATTTCTTTTTTTTTAAATATTTAGCGTTTACTCTGCATTTCTACAATTGATATTTTCTACGACAATAATCTGTTCTCACTTACATGTATATACAAACATATATACAGAATGTGATTTATTATATTAATGTTGGAGTTTTTTTTTATATGAAATAACCAACTAGAGTACAAAAATAAATAATGACAATTAATCGAACTTGTTTGCGGAATAAAATTAATTACTTTCGAAAAGGAATACGAAGATAAAAGTACTTAGGCTTAGTGAAGTAGGTCGAGAAAATTCACGACGTACAAAAGAATAAATAAGACAAAGATCAATAACCATTAAACTGGTATAACGTTTACTTATGTGAATTTACATATAATATTTCACAGTGTCGTACAGGAAGCCAATATCAGTTTCACTTGAAAACAAATAGCTCATTATTGCGAGATTCTGTTACACGTAGTGCTTGATGTTAAATGGCTTTGTAAGTTCGAATCTATTTACCATGATAATGCAACACTCACCATTACTTTCAGTGCACATATCTTCATCACCAAGTTTATATGAGACAAAAAAAAATTAATACAGTAATCCCTTAAGCTTTCTCATCGTTAAATTCAAATATAAAGTCCCTGTAATGCAGTATAAGCTGTATAATCGTAACTGAGTCGTAAGACTCGAACATTTGCTTATGTAAATATGCTGAAAATATTCACCAGCTAGAACATAAAATCATTGATTTTCGTAGCATTCAGAGGTATTTTCGACCACAAACTCTTAGAGCAAATTAATTAATTAAATTAAATTTAACCAGTGTATGCTGTCATCAAATTTTCCTGTTGTCGTATCTTAAAGATTTATTAATTAAGTGATAACTCATAATAAATAAAACAAATAATCGTAATTGTTGTCAGTTAGAAATTAATGGCTTCATGATTGCTTTGGCACAAAACGTTCTCTTTTAGCTTCTGGTGAAATGAGGGTTATAAAGATACCTCAAAGCAAGTATAACCACAACGCAAAGCAACTGAAGATTGATTGCAATATATAACAGTTTAGCCAGGGCACAACAAAAGCACTCTTATAATCAAATCTCGCTTCATTATCCGTCATGCGATACGCAATTATAATGACTGATTAATAATCTTACGCCTGTGAATGAACCCTAGATAGATATTATCTTAACTCTTTACAATTCACTTCAGTATACAGTCTGGTCACCAATAAGGACAAGATTTGCCTGTCACCGATGTTAAAAATCAGAGTGTTGGTAGGGTATCATCGATCACTCTTCTGAAAGTGTGTGGGGCCACTTGACGTCGTGTTTCCCAAGAACATTCCATGCATGCTTGATGGGGTTGAAACCCGGTGAGTCATTTCTTACGTTTAATCTATTCTTCTTCATACGACGTGTCGACCAGTTTGCCAAGATGGGCGGGGAGGAGACGTTATCATCCATCTGGATGAAGTCAGGGCTGATTACTCAACCATATTGCTATACAATGACTCAGAGGATATGGTCTCTGTAATGTATGGTATTAAAGGCACCATTTCACAGGATGAAGAGTCCACCATACTTCCATCACCATATGCTTGTAGGATAATGGAACTGGATTTAGATCATCGTTATACACATATATTCAATGACCACTCATTGCATTTTAAACCACATGGCTAGTCATGAGATGTATGAGTTGTATAGCAATGGATTGAGGGAAACATTAGCATTAGTTTCAAAATAATGAATTTTCCTTATCAGAGCTATAAAATTAGCAATTCTGAATAACTTTTAGTTTTTTTATAGAGAGGACGTAAATGTAAAATGTTATAATAGTTCTAAAGAATGTAAACAAGGAAAGTTCAGCAACCATAAACGTTTGTTTTTTTCTATCTGAGTTTTCCTATGTTCCCTTCAACAACCCCAGTTGTCGCTATTAACAGAAACATTTGATCAATATAGACTCAATATTCAACAAGTTATAAACAGTAGAAGTACTTTTTAAGTATTCAATAATAATTGGAATATATTTTGATAATTCAAAGCCTTTTCAAACGTTCATGTTACGTTCTATCTTATGATGGCACACACAGCATGCAGTAGATTAGAAAATACATGTAATTTGATTTGGTAAATACCTTATAATCTACGTCTTATTTATTTATTTATATTCTAAAGGAACATATCAACAGCTAAAGCACAACTTATCCTTCCTGAATTGTGGAGTTATGTCGAAGCACGCTTGACAGTGCGCACTTCAGGTAACGTTGCGCCGTCCATATTTCTGCATTACCGACCACAAGCAGGAAACTGGTTGGCATCAACCAGTTTTACTTTATACCTTATTATAATAAATTATTGATCACATTATTATTATTATATATATTTTAGCACCAGATACCCAATGCTAATAAGATGATATTTATAATACTGCTACTACTTTATCATGTTCAAATATTGATAATTTAAATCCTCAATGATCCGTTTTTATGGATCACCGAATGTGACACATATATGATTACTTTGGACCCTAGAAAAACGTCAAACGAACTGTGGTCCAATAAAATGTCAAAGTATCAGCTAATGAATTAATAACGTTATCTATATCATCAACACAAGCTCATGTGCTTACACATTGTTCATACATAAATATAAAAGTATCAGCTAATGGTACGATTAACATTAACAAATGAATTAATAACGTTATCTATATCATCAACACAAGCTCAAGTGCTTACACATTGTTCATACATAAATAGGAAAGTATCAGTTTATTACGTCGCCGTTGTTTCGTAGTTAAAGCATATTTGTTATGAAAGTGTTAAAAACAGGGATATATAAATCTCTAAGATCACTTATTTGATTGCCATATAATAATACAGAATTCTGAGAACGTAAAAACTTGCAATTATGTACTACGAAAAACAAAGACGTAGATATTGCATAGAAAAACTACTGAAAATACACACAAGTAGGTATAAGAAGAAAGACGAATTGTATCCAAGTGTGGTTAAGGGTATGTATTTCAACCACATGTGTAAGCTATTTTTTCACGTATCTTTTTATTTAATGAAAAATGTTTAAAAATCAACTGAATTTATAATGATTGAATGATAATGAAGAAAAACATTAATATAAGTTTAACATGTACAACGTTTCGACAACGTTTTGTCATCATCAGGTACAAGTAGTTTACACTGACACACATATATATATATACAGTATGGAAAAAAAGAGGTCACAAGACCGGATACTGTTGCAAGACTTAGAAGAGATATCTTGGCA
>NW_013671093.1:50903-55743 GCF_000517525.1 Limulus polyphemus
CAAGGAATGTTGGACCAATTCATAACAAACATTCTGTGATGTTCTGTTCAAAACTTAGTCAAGGAATGTTGGACCAGTTCATAACAAACATTCTGTGATGTTCTGTTCAAAACTTAGTCAAGGAATGTTGGACCAGTTCATAACAAACATTCTGTGATATTCTGTCTCAAAACTTAGTCAAGGAATGTTGGACCAGTTCATAACAAACATTCTGTGATGTTCTGTTGAAAACTTAGTCAAGGAATGTTGGACCATTTTGCTTAGAAATAAATGTGAAATTCAATCCATCATTCGATTTTCTTCTTGTCACTAAGTTCTACCGGTTTCGTGGAATTCCACTCCTCGTCAGTAACCCTGTACAAGGGCAGATCGAAAGAGCAGGACTTGGCTTCATATAGTGTTGGAGTGTATATTTGTTTTTCTGAAGCTATGAGTTTAAAGTCCAATAAAAGAATGGACTTCCAATAAAACACATTAGAAAACGGATGGATGGCGTTATTCGAAGAAAGTAAACATCAAGTTGATTTAAAAAATTCTCATAAAAAAATACATGATATGAAATGGAAGTGACTGAAAGCCATTTATAGAAAGTGGCCAACATAAAAAGGAATCGACCATAAATATTATGTTTTACATGCGAACATGGTCGGGAGTTTAATCTTTGCAGAAGATCAAAAACTGGAAAATTAACTGGTTGTATAAGAAAGCAACAAGGAGTTTTCAAACTTTAGTTTGTACTCAAACGACACCCATATTATAGAAAAATATCAGCTGATAATCACAAACAAGGATAACACGTATGGATGGTTGGAGTTGAAGACCTAATGAATATCGATTATTCAGAGTCTGTGGCCCAAATTGAAATTATTAAACCTAATATTATAATATTAAGCATACATATAAATACAAAGAAAACATCAATCTGCTTTTACGAGTGTTGATATTATCTGGGAATGTCACTGATATTATTCCATGATATTTGATATATTCATCAACAATGGACAGCATTTTATTTAGAGTGTATATCACAATGTTATTATTCATTCCATCTTGGGTATCGCAAAAAAATTAAATGTTAATTGCCATGGATATAAACTTGATTACAACATGTGCCAGGCCATGCAGAGGTAAAATTACATGAGCAAACTGACGAGCTTTCTGGATAAGTCCTTTTATCAACACTCAGGGGAATAGAGACTACTGTAAAACAAACTAACTCTAGAAGGTGTAAAAAATGGGGAATCAACAGGACACTATATACAGTATATGTATCCAAGATGACGACGATGATGATGTAGCTAACTTAGGTAAAGGTTGCTAGGCATTGAAAATAGTTCATAAATAAGAACACGTTATTGTAGTCTGGTTCATATTGATTATAATTCCATCTATTCAACTACGTTTCGTTCAGGTTTGTCAACGGAACACCAGAAGGTTTATAATACTAAAACTCGGGGCTCTAACCCTACGGTGACCACAGGGCACATAATTCATTGCACAAACAACCCGTTTCTAATTTTCGTTACGTTTTGACAGAATTTTGAGTAATTAACATGCTTCTGTATTGCAGGCAAACGTATTACACGAACTTGTTTACTTAAAATGTCGTTACTAACTTAATGTGCATTACTATCATATAGAGTTTAACACACAGAATAATGTGATATGTGTCTTACCTGTGTTGTACTCGGTTGAGTTAACTTTGAAAATCAGATGATAATCCTGTACAGACGGAAGGAGTCAGATGTCTTACATGTTCTGATCCTTTCCTTACACCTTCTAGATTTATTCTGATCCTTTCCTGACACCTTCTAGATTTATTCTGATCCTTTCCTAATACCTTCTAGATTTATTCTGATCCTTTCCTAACACCTTCTAGATTTATTCTGATCATTTCCTAACACCTTCTAGATTTATTCTAATCCTTTCCTAACACCTTCTAGATTTATTCTGATCCTTTCCTAACACCTTCTAGATTTATTCTGATCCTTTCCTAACACCTTCTAGATTTATTCTGATCCTTTCCTAACACCTTCTAGATTTACAGAATAAGACTTATTGCTTATATATATAGAAACCAGAAAAAAAAAGTCTAACGTTTCTAATTTCCCCTGAAATTTCGTTTTCTCTGAAGTGTAGTCATTACAGTTGTAGGGAAAATATTACATTTATTTCTTACTACACAGAAGCTAGGCTGTTAGCCAATTCCTTACTCATACAGTGCGTGAGAGGTTAAATTACTTTCGTACTTTTTTTTTTCTCACGCACGTGCATGACACGTGATGCTTATTCCCCGGTTAAAAGTTCTTCCACAGAAGCATTCTTATTATCTTGGAATGAAATCGAATTAGTTCGTGAAGTACTAAATTTAACATCAATAGTTTCTTTAAATTATACACATCAGCTTGCATTAATTAATGCTGTTTTCAACAACTTTTTTCGTTCTGTAAACATATTAGGTGATATAACCACTACTTAAAATTTCACTTTGAACTTAAAACATTTAATACTTTGGAACTGTTTTTAATCTAATTAAATTAATAATGTTTATCTATTTACAGGATAAAAAAGTAATTTAAGGTGATGTATTTAGAACTCTGTTGGTCTTAAATGTAATTAAAACAAAATAACGCACTTTGTGTAATGACTCACGGAACGTATCCAAGATATTTTCCTCCAAATCTCAATACATAAGGAGACCAATTTTTATGGGGATTATTCGTGTACATGAGAATGCAGCAAGAAATATTTAAAGCGATAAATATTTGTATAAATGCGTGTGAAATAAATAATAAGTGTTTTTTTTCGCTGAGTAGTTGAAAAACGCTTTTTACTCGAAATTATTTTTATCCTGAACGAAATCGTCATCAGATACGAAAACAAATTCGAAACAAAGGGAAAGAAATTGTTAGTAAATTAACCATGTCACTTTATGACTTTTTTATATTTATTTCTAAAAACAAATTTTTAATTGTGAAAAAAATCTCCAACAGCATTGAAAAAATATCATTATTAAAATGCACAAGTTACGCACAAAAGAAAATAATAATGATTAATTATATTTAATAATTCTTTAGTACAATATGAAAACACCAGGATTCGATACCCTTGATGGACACAGCACAGATAGCACACTGTATAGACAAATAAACGGACACAATAAAAACCTCCAAACAAGTCGAAATTTCGCGCCTTGTGACCCGATTTTATGAAACCTCCAGATTTCGTTTTCTTTTGTTTGCTCTTTTTTATTTTTTATTGAAGATACAGAAATATGAGCTCATTTTCAAATTAGCTTAAGGTTATATATTTCTCGTAATATTTGTCAAAATTGTTTTCATGTTTCCAATTAACTGCTCAAAACTAAAAGATAAGGAATGAAATAATATTTTTTTCTACCTAAAACTTACTAAGTAATGATCGAACAATAAAATCAAAACTTTATCTTCGGAATAACAGAAAGAGAGATTCAAAGTAGTAATCTCAGACGTAAGGACTAATGTTCAATTAAGGCAGGCTTAGCTGTCATGTTTTTCTTCTCATTGTGCAGGTTAGCCGCTTGTACGTGAATACCTTAAGGCTTCTGTGGAACAAGAATTGATTTCACGTTGTTAAGTGAAGATTACAAGACACAAAAGTGTTGTAAGCACGGACAGGGTTCACATTTTGCATACAATTGTGTTCCACGTTATTTTGGTTGTGTTTTTTTGACTATCGTTTTTCCTTGTAAGCTTACCAAGCACGTTTACACACCACATTCAATCAGGTCGAGGGTACGTTTCAAAATATAAGCCGTATTATGTCAAATTGAGGGTTGTTTTCAAGGTGTAAGCCATATTCGATCATGTCGTGGGTTGTTGTGGAGATGTAAACCGAATTCGATTATGTCGAAGGTTGTTTTCAAGTTAAAAGCCGCATTAAATCATGTTGATGTTCTTTTCAAGGTATAAACCATATTAGGTCAAACTGACGGTTGCTTTCAAGCTGCAAACCGTATTCGATCATGTTGCGGGTTGTTGTGGAGGTGTAAACTGTATTCGATCATGTTGCGAGTTGCTGTGGAAGTGTAAACTGTAATCGATCATGTTGCGGGTTGTTGGACGTGTAAACTGTATTCGATCATGTTTAGGGTTGCTCTGAAGGTCTCTATAAAACAAAGTTATTTGCGTAGATAATGATGTTATCACAGTGTCTGGTTCATCATGTTCATTAATTTACGAATCTTATATAATTTTCAGGAAAACTCTCCTATAAGGTAAAAATCGCTTAATATCTATTTTTTATTGCATAAGTTTCCTTAAAGTTTATCTATATCAAATAACTTGATCTTATAAATTTAGTAAATATCTGTGACGTAGTAGTTATTATCAGACTACATTTGGGTTGTTATCTTTCTAATCCTTGGTTCTGATACCATTATTAAAATATACACTGACCTTAAGCCAAATGAAAACTGACATAAATATCAACCACAAGAATAGCTTAACGTTGGTATTCAACCAGGTTAAGATGTAACTGCAAGCCAAGTATAAGGTATTAACCTATCTTAAATTGTTCGGATTTATTTCTCTGATTGTTGAGGCTAGTCTTGACTTTCTGTCTGCTAGAGGTCGCGAGTGTCAATTTAATTTAATTTCCGTCAAATAATGAATATTTATTTCTATTAACATTAAACTTAATGCATATCAAACAAACTTTAACTTATTTTTATGAATCGTCATAACGACGTAGGTGAGCATCCGCAATATTGTAATGTTCTCTCATTTTTCTTTCATCATAGTATGGATTTATTTCAATTTCGGTGAAATTAAAGTATCCTAATATTTACATTGCTTTTCCC
>NW_013671093.1:56005-59377 GCF_000517525.1 Limulus polyphemus
AGCATGTTTGGTGGGATGCGGATTCGAACCCGCGACCCTCAGATTGTGAGTCGAGCGCCTTATCCACCTGGCCATGCCGGGCCTCTTTCATCATAGTATGGATTTATTTTAATTTCGGTGAAATTAAAGTATCCTAATATTTACATTGCTTTTCCCCCATTGTTCTTTCCTTTGTGAAACAAAATTCAACTACACTACACACAGGTCAACTTCTTTCAGCATCTAGAAACTTTATTGTATTTCAGAAGAAATATTAATTTTTTTTTGTTTCAGAGGTTGCAGTGAAAACTTGATTTAAATCTATTAAAACTAATGAGTTACTTTATTTTTTTTTACTTTCTATTTATAAAAGAAGTAAAACTCATATAACTAAAATAGTAAAGTCTAGACGTAGATGTTCTATTATCCTTTTTTTTTTACAACATTTATAAACAGAAAAATAAGGTTAACATATTAAGCAGGTCTTAAACAGAGCCCCCAGTGATACAGCAGCATGTCTGCGGATTTACAACGGTAGAAACTGGGTTTCGATACCCGTGGTGGGCATGGCACAGCTAGTCCAATGTTTAGCTTTGTGCTTAACTACAAACAAACAGCTTAAAATAGATAATACCTTCTAATTATTAAGTTATTGTGAAAAAGCTTACAAATTATACAAATTACAAAATTTTAATGAATTCCAAACTGTAATATAAGCATTAAAATTATATTATTCTCAATTATCTTATCAATGCAAATATATCTAGAAATCTGAACGAAATCAACACCCATAAAAACAGTAAATGTACGACGCCCAAGTCTCCGTTTTCTTTAGTGCTTCCGTATTTGTGACGTCAAAGTTTTCTCATCAAGAAAAAAATAGTTGGGATTTTTAAAATCACCTATCGACAACTCCAGCTACAAATTATTCCAAAACAATGAACTTCGATTGAAAGACTATTTTAAAGTTACAGACTGTTTCTCTGAGCTGCAGACTTATAGTAGTGTATACACTGCTGATTACAACTACACTACACATCCATGTCGTCACAGGAAGGGTGAATGTTTGTAACAAATTAACATCAATAGTTCAGCATACATACAAACTTTAGCATACAACAATATGTGTTGAAAGATTATGACACAATTATCAAATTTGAGCCTTTGAAAATACGAGATAGAATTCACGATGACAAGTCTTATTCGTCAACTGAAACCCAACTTGAATGAAGACTATTCAGCCTCTGAGCAATACTTAAAAATCATATATTATGTTATATGAAACTTATGTTTAAAGTTGTTGATGTTTTATATGAGTTAATGAATCCTCTAATCCTGATTCCAGAAAGCTGATTTGAGCTTGTCATTACTGACTAATCTTTTGTCGCTCCTGGATTTCTAGAAGGATTCCAATGTTCTGCTTCTAGATTTCTAGAAGGATCCCTATTGCAACCCTGTTTTGAAGCCATTTATTTTCACTAGAAAAGTATACATAAGAACATTGGCTCTAATGCTATAACACGTATGGGGAAATCGTGTCTTAATAAAAGCTGCTTGATATACAGATACATAAGGTGCTTTATATTTCACTATGATGCCAAACGTGATAGAAAAGTATACATAAGAACATTGGCTCTAATGCTATAACACGTATGGAGAGAAATCGTGTCTTAATAAAAGCTGCTTGATATACAGATACACAAGGTGCTTTATATTTCACTATGATGCCAAACTTGATAGATGCTGTGTCTATCATTTGTCTCATTTCTACTTATAAGGTTAAGTAACTACTTCACATGATAGTCTATGATAATAATGACACCATACCTGACATTTTAGGGTACGAAATATTGTCTTAAACATACCAAATATAAACCTGATTAACCTACCATACACTCATGGAAAAATCATAGTGAAATAAGGAGAAAACATATGTCAGTCACTGAAAAAGAGTGTGCCAGTTGTAAAAAAATATATATAAATGTTCATACATTAGTTGGTTGAACATTAACAAAACAGATAGTAAACCAGAGAATGCAAAGCCGTCTCTCTTTCTTTGGTGTTTACATATCTATATCTCTATATCCTTTAAGTTATCAGCACCTGTCTGTGATAAACACAATTCAGTGGGTCTTGCTAGGAACATGAAATTTGTGGCCTAAATCTGTGTAGATAATCTTTTTCTTTTTCAGACAAATAATTCGTCAGTGGAAATACAAATTCTACATCTTTCTAAAATGAATTCGAACCATAGACTTCTTGTACATCAAGCAGCTGTTCTATCAACTGAACTACAGAGTTAATTTCCTATAAAATGTTATGCAGTAAGACAATTTTTAAACAACTTCTACTACCACAAGTAAAAGTGAAACGTATGATATAAAACAGTGTAAACAAATTCGTGATTGCTGTAACAATAGAAGATTAAAATGAAAATATTAACGGTTCATGTTAACGTGGGCAATATTTAATATTTGTTCTATAAATCAATAATGTATTTTGCATTACAGAAAATTCTTAATATTTTGTCACTGAATCTCGCAACATTTGTTAGCCAACTCAATCAATATAACTTAATACAAGTAATAACCAGGGACAAATAACAATACAATACTAAGATAAAAGTTAGTAAGTTATATATTAAGGAAAGCCTGTGACTTTCTGAAACAAGAATAAGTTACAGTTCCAATAACCAAGAGGTTCAATAGATCAAGCTGGGAGGAGAGTAACGTAAGATCAAGACTGAATCACCTTGTTAATGAAACATTGCACCATAACACATAAAACACAGAATGTTTAATTAATTAATTCTTCTTTTATTGAAATAAACAGTTTCATTGTGTCAGTTCTTTACCGGTCATTGTTACATCATAACAAATAAAACACATAATATTAGTTATTAATTCTTCTTTTATTGAAATAAACACTTTCATTTGTGTCAGTTTTTTACCGGTCATAGTTACATCATAACAAATAAAACACATAATATTAGTTATTAATTCCTCTTTTATTGAAATAAACACTTTCATTGTGTCAGTTCTTTACCGGTCATAGTTACATCATAACACATAAAACACAGAATGTTGGTGATTAATTCTTCTTTTATTAAATAAACACATTTATTGTATCAGTTCTTTACCAGTCACAGTTACATCATAACACATAAAACACATAATATTAGTTATTAATTCTTCTTTTATTGAAATAAACACTTTCATTGTGTCAGTTTTTTACCAGTCATAGTTACATCATAACACATAAAACACAGAATGTTGGTGATTAATTCTTCTTTTATTAAATAAACACATTTATTGTATCAGTTCTTTACCAGTCACAGTTACACCATAACACATAAAACACAGAATGTTGGTGATTAATTCTTCTTTTATTAAA
>NW_013671093.1:59574-65090 GCF_000517525.1 Limulus polyphemus
AATTACACTTTTGACTAAACGCACTGTTATGAAAAGGTTTTTAAGACTAACGTTGAAGGAAAACTAGAAAGTAGTGAGCTTTCATAACATTAGATTTGTGAGACTTTTGGTTACGTTATTTTAAGAGCAGTTCTGAAACCATAGCTAAGTAAATGTTAAATTATTAATGCAGATACCGAAACTACAGTTTCGAATCTAAAATGTCTACCTTGTGCAAACAGCCTTCAGTGATAAATTTCAAAACAGATATAATAATTTCAAACCTATTACATTGCAACTAATGTATCTGTGTACATTTTTATTGTCACGATGTATAGTGTCTTTGGTTAGACCTGAATGATAATGTTTCTTAACAAATGTATTACTTTTTAAAAGAAAACTAGTCTAGCCCTGATCTATGATGCTAATAATCGAGACCTAATATCAACTACATTTTTCTTCTTAAGTGAAACTGTGTTAAATATGTATATATATATAATTATGTATACAATAAGCATGAATTCAAGAATAAACCTTCCCGAAATAATCAATCTTGAAAGCAACAGTATTAATATTAATTCGACTTTTTAACTTATATTCTGAATTAATAGGCAAAATATCGTTTTCATATGGATAATACGTGTTACACTCATTATGTATAACAGACATTAAAATAAACTTGAATTCTATAAAGATTTCAGACTGCAAAGAAAACAGAAGGTTGCGTGAGCTTTTGATCTTTAAACACAGAGTGAACGCATTTTGCGTGCGGAAGGGAAACTTGAATTTGCTTTTTCAATTGCAATTATTGCATGGTTTTCATTTGAATATATATCCAACTAATTATCATAAAATGTTCTAATAACTTGAAGACTTATAATTAATTTCTGCTTACCGTTTTATTATAACTATCTTTATGGTATAACTTAGTTTCAGTCTGATCCGTATTTCGGTATAATTAGAAATAATGTCAAGAGATTTTAACAACTCTGTTGCGCCTTGGTTGCAAATTTGAGGTTTAGACGAATTTGTGTTTGTAAAAATGTCATCAAATGCGATAGTATATTATTGGACCAGGATCTCAATTTTTACGAATGATTTTATTTATTTTCTTGTGTATATGCATTACGTTTTATCATTGGTAAGATCTATTTTGGATAATAGTGATAAAATAATTATACTATGTTATTGACGGATTTGTTCAATAAAATTTATGACGTCAAGTTTTTCAAAAGAACTTCGAAAATTCTATTAACAGTAACACTTTCGAAATTCTTTGAGCTCAGTTCACAGCTTCAGAACAAAATAAATTTAGACCAGACAAAATAAATAAATGAAGCCAAACTCAAAAACCGTGATTTTGTGTCCATGAAAGATTGGCCTTTGTTTCATAGTAAATCTGGTAAGATGGAAGTTTCTTTTTTTACATTATATAACAAATCTACAACGCTTTAAAGCCTCTTTAAATATAAAATATATTATTTAACTACAAAAGGCGCTAGTTCCAAAATTATTCTAGTTTTAGCAGTATATTTTGTATTTAGGGCAATGTTATACAATAGTTTATCTGTGTTCTGTCCACCATGGAGCCACAGATTTACCATTATAAATCAGTAAACTTACCATTGATCTATTGGTTGACTTATAAAACAGAGTCTAAAGATATGAGGATGTAAGCTTCTAAAAAAACCAAAAAAAACTGAACTGATATTTTTTTTTCGTTTAAAGAAAATGCTTGATTTTTAAAAAGATTACAATATTGTTAATAATTTCAACACTAAAGCTATTCATGATTTTATTTGTTAAACACAAAGCTACATAATGGGTTATTTGTTCTCTGCCTATCGCCGGTATCGAAACGAGATTTTTAACTATAAGTTCTCAGACTTACCACTAGGGCACCGGGTCGGTAGATGTGCTCGTTTCTTTCGAAAGCTGAAAGGAATATTTCTAAAGCGCTTTGTATTATATATAATTCATAACTTACTATAACTGTGCAAATAATGTATATCCATTCTCACTCAAATATTCAATATCTGGAAATGACATTTTAATATGTGTTCGTGATATTTATTCTCATACTTGTAACTCAATAATTCCTTTAGTTTCTGCAGTACTCCGAGTATAATGTTTTGAATATTGAGTTTAAACACACATTTGAAGCAAAAGTTAATTTTTTTTCATGTTAGTTCATCCAAATGCATTATATATACATAACTATATTGCGTACGTAATCTAAAACTGATATTATCTAGTAAATGTTTAATAATGGAACTGGAGATTTATAGAGAATTGGAACTTTTATCAGAGAAAAATAATGAAAGACTAAGAAATTTTCCCGACTTAAAAAAAAAAACGGAAAATTATGAAAGGTGTGAAATATTTGTTGTATAGAGCTGAATATACAATATACTAGCGGAGTCACACTTCTCAATCGACGCTTGGAGAAGACCTAGGGGACTCCGTGAGTTACACAAAGGGAGTTAGATCCGGACACTGACCAGCCTTGTAACTCCAGTGTTGACAATAAGTCCATGGTTCGCCAGAAATACGCACCTCACACACACACACACATAATGTTTTATGTGTGAAATGTATAAATGTTTGTTTGTAGTTTGTTTGTAGCACAAAGCTACACAAAGGGCTATCTGTGCTCTGTCCACCAAGGGTATCGAAACACGGTTTCTAGCGTTGTAAGTCCGCAGACATACCGCTGTGCTACTGGGGGGCCAAATGTATAAATACACCTGTCATATGATCAAACAAAGTGACGCCAATCTGTTATGACTCAGATGTGAGATTAACATTTTTTCGGGTGAAAATAAAAAGCGCTTGGAGTGGTAAACGTGGAACGAGAGTTTTTCAAAGCCCGAGAATTATATTCGTAAATTTTAAAATTCGACAGAATATCAGTCGATGCTAGTACTGAATTATCGCACTGAATTTTTAAATAAGAAATATGGTGGCCCTGGCATGGCCAGGTGGTTAGGGCGTGTTTGAATCTCCATCACACCAAACATGCTCGCCCTTTCAAACATGCTCGCCCTTTCAGCCGTGGGGGCGTTATATATATGTACAGTCAATCCCACTATTCGTTAGTAAAAGAGTAACCCAAGAGTCTTACACTGCTAAATTAAGGACGGCTAGCGAAGATAGCCCTCGTGTAGCTTTGCGCGAAATTCAAACCAAATGAAATATGAAGATATTTTAGCGAATAGCAAATAAATTCAGTTTATGAATGATATTTACTGAAAAGCAAGAGGGGGCACTAATTTATGCTTCGTCCAAGGCCCACCGGTACCTTAACGCGGGACTGAGAACATCTGAGGTTTGAATTTCGCACCAGAGCTATCTGCGCTAGCCGTCCCTAATTTAGCAGTGAAAAACCAGAGGGAATGCAACTCTTAGGCTACTCTTTTACCATCGAATAATGGGATTGACTGTCACATTATAACGCCCCCACGACTAAAAGGGCGAGCATGTTTGGTGGGACGGAGATTCAAACCCGCTGTGCTGTACTTACCAACCCGATTTGTTTAGCGTTGTAAGCATGAAGACTTACAGCTGAACCAGAAGATGGCAGAATGATAAGAAATTTTGAATTACAAAAACTAAAATATTGAATTTGATGAGAACTTTCACGTTAATTATGATGTTTTCAGTGGGCCTAACATGGCCAGGTGGTTAGGGCGCTCGACTCGCAATCTGCGGGTCGATAACCTATGGTGTAGCTTTGTGCTTCAAAACGAACAATCTTCTATATAATTCTTCTATGTAAAACGAATACCCGTTTTGTATTAACCATTCAAAGGGTACAATAACCAGTTGATAAGTGAAACAATGATACAGCTAAGCCTTTGAGACAAAAACGCATACGGTAGGTAATATATTAGGAGGTAAAACTGTTCAGTCGAACGCACAATATAACACTCATAACTCCAATTGTCTAGCCTTTCACAATAGCATATTCAATTCATCAGTCGTCCCTTTCTAATGAGCTTCAGTCTGAATCCATGAAATACTGTGAATATTTTTTGGATGTTCCTTCAAATACAATAACATGGGCCGAAAAAATACACCACGTGTGATGCAAGTGTTGCTGTATTTGTTTGGAAGCGATTGAGTCTCAATCATAACTATATATCTGTGAAACAACTAGTACATGTTATTAATATTTTTGTCTATGAATATATACACGTTTCTATTCATCAAAAGGTGTCAAACTCGTTACAATAAACGGTGTTTAAACGTTGAAGTTGACGAAGCCTGATTCTATTTGTGGTAACAGAAATGATAATTTAACACGGTTTTAACTTAACGAGTCCTAAATTGTGTCTACTACCATAAATCTAATGACTTACATGCACGCTTTTGATACCTTAATAAGATTTTAGCATTCGTGATCTGTGGTAATGATACAAGGATCATTATCTAGGCTTTATAACCTTTTCTTCTACAACCAATTGTGTTCTAAGTGATGATGGCACTGGTTATTAACTGTTGTGTAATTTCCACTGGAGGAGACTTTTGAGCTATATATTTAGTTCACGTTTTAAAATTATTTTTAAGTTCTATAAGGGGATAAAGAAATCAATTGAAGGTGCATCTAGTAATTTAACGAAGGTGTCTGGGATTTATTGTCAATTTCTGATCAAAGCAAAATATTCACACAAATCGACACCAAAAATCAAACCAGTGCCTAATACCATTCTTACATATAATGATCAGTCGCCCCACAGTTAGCCCAGCGTGAGGACATATTTCTCTATGTAACATATCATAGGTTTCGACATTTAGTCGCTCATTCAGCTATGCGCTTTAGAAGAAGCTTTCCAAGTGGATTTTTGTTGTTTTCTATCCCTACATTCATATGATTGTTTGTTTGTTCTTGAATTTCGCGCAAAGCTACACGAGGGATATCTGCGCTAGCCGTCCCTAATTTAGCAGTGTATGACTAGAGGGAAGGCAGCTAGTCATCACTACCTACCGCCAACTTTTGGGATACTCTTTTATCAACGAATAGTGTGATGGACCGTCACATTATAACGCCCCCACGGCTGAAAGGGCGAGCATGTTTGGTGTGACAGGGATTCGAACCCGCGACCCTCAGATTGCGAGTCGAGTGCCTTAACCACCTGGCCATGCCGGGCCACATTCATATGAATTATTATGTTTGTAGTTGTAATGGAGATTCCTGCCTTAGCCACAATAGACTGCTGTGTTCTTGGGCTACTTCTAGTCACAGACTGTTTAGCTTTCTTCAGTACACCCGGTGTGCAACTAGTAGCCGGTCGTAGAATATCCGTATTCCCTGGTTCGTAGAGTATCCATATTCCCTGGTTCGTAGAGTTTCCATATTCCCTGGTCTGTAGAATATCCGTATTCCCTGGTTCGTAGAGTATCCGTATTCCCTGGTTCGTAGAGTATCCATATTCCCTGGTTCGTAGAGTATCCATATTCCCTGGTTCGTAGAGTTTCCATATTCCCTGGTCTGTAGAATATCCGTATTCCCTGGTTCGTAGAGTATCCGTATTCCC
>NW_013671093.1:66090-70958 GCF_000517525.1 Limulus polyphemus
AGAGTTTCCATATTCCCTGATCTGTAGAATATCCGTATTCCCTGGTTCGTAGAGTATCCATATTCCCTGGTAGGATCACGCATTTCTTTGTTTTACCAATGCCGTTCAACACTATTGATATTGAGAAATAGAATAAAATTGAATTACAAAGTTCCGTGATATAACCCTCCCATTAAGGGTCAATTTTAGGTGCACTTGTAAATCACTACACTTCAACTGAATTGTAACAAAAAGGGAGGGACTTTTAACGTATTGGGTAATTTGTTATTGGATGTGAAAACTGTTACCATAGTTCTTGATAAATCATTAGTATATCATAAGAATTACTGCTTTTCCAAACATCTTAATGTGCAACATTATGAATGTTAAAGCATCAGTCACCCTATCTACACACTTATATATATATATATATATGTTTCAAACAATGAATTTAAAATCACTTAAAGAAAGTGCACAATAAAAAGGAAAATTAATTAACTTAGCGAATTGAAAAGATTTATATATTGGCATAGTTTTATAAAACAGTCTTTTGGGATAATATAGTATTGTGCTTAATTTTGGAATAGAATATGTGAAATACTTTATGTATAATTATCTTTTAACATCAATGTATAACTATTTTTGTTTTAGGATAGTTACCTTTAATATTGGGTAATTGTCTTTTTTTTATGAGTTTGTGTTTTCGTCAGTCGACATATACAACGGTTGTAGAGGTTTACGTTGAAGTATTAAGACAATTTTGTGAGTTATAAAATAGAAAACTGTAAACTGTTGAAAACCTGTTAAGTAGAAAACACTATTGAAAACCTGTTAAGTAGAAAACACTGTTGGAATCCTGTTAAGTAGAAAACACTGTTGAAATCAAGCCTAATACATTAAGAATGGGAATTAACGTGTAATTGTTGGAAACCAGCATTCTGGAAGATGGGATTTGACTGGAGTAAGTGGCTTTTCAGCTAAGGATGCGTATATATTTTATTTCGCTAGCTAGTCTGAAATGGCTTCTGTCTGTCGGCTCTCAGTCAATATTATTCAGATTATCAGATACACGATCTGTTAGTAGAGAACTTTCGATTGGTTCTCGTGACAAAACCCTTCCATGCTCACTTATTTGCTTATATCCTGTTTCACAATCTGAACATGATAATTACACATAAACCCTATCTTTAATGAGAATATATTACACATAAAATAATTATTTAAGATAGTTTTTTTCTTTTCAGTGTTTACCATTGTGTAGTTGTGTGAAAAAAAACCTACTTTTTTGTTAAACGTTCTTTCTTTAGTGATTTAAAAGCTTTTTAAATAATAAATATATTATTAAATTATAGATGGCGTTGTTTTAAAGAATTCAGTAAGTTTGATAGAAAAACCTGAAGTTAATTGAATATAAACAGAAGACTTAACAAATGTAAACTGAATGGTAGAAGGTGAGTTTAGTTTTTCAAATTTAGGTTTTAGTGGATTTTATTGCTATCTATAATACGGAGTACTTTAATCTTATTTCATTTCCTTATTTAAAAAAAAATTATTTTGTTTTTCTCCAGAGAAAGGCACTAATGTCACAAAACCGGTTATAAAATATTTCAAATAAAGTTCAGTACAAGTAATATAAAAAATACAATTATAAGTTTATCTACATAAATGCCCCCTAGTGGCTCAGTGGTATATCTCCAGACTTACAATTCGTGGTGGGCAAAGCACAGATAGCCCCATGTGTTGCTTCGCACTTAATTACAACATGCACTTGGTATTCTGAAAGAATGAAAAACGGAGCTGAATGAATCCAGAGTATGTAATAAAATGTAATTCCTATTGTGTATTATGTAGAATCTCACAGGATCATAATATTTACAAATTCGAGGTCTTTCGAACACGACATATACATGTGGCTCTTGCTTATCTTGATATGATATAATACATCTCCAATTCTATCATCCTACTTTTCAGTTTTAACTTCGTTTTGTGATGAAGTAATCTATACCTGTATTTAGTTTAGATAAGTTACAATAGCTTACACCCTACCCTGAAAACAGTTTGAATCGTGCACGATATGATTTAGCTTATTCGTGTTCGTGGTTCTGATTTTTCAAATTACTCGCAAATTATACAAAAATTACTGTTCTCTAGCTAGCCAGTTTTACGAGGTAATTTACCGTATTCATTGCAAGAATGAGGATTATCTAGACTCCAGATTACATGCTGATTAAATGTTGAATTTCCTAACATGGTAATTTCCTTGAATTATGGATTCCCTGTAGTTGTAGGTTATTGCTTCCTTACTTTCGTTGTGTGGAAGTCAGATCGGTATAATAACAGCTGGCTAATAATATGTATATGAACGGAAAGACAGACAAGGCGTTGGTATACTAACATATATTTATTCAACGCACTGCTATGCACTCACATATATCAGCTTTGTACTTGTATATTGAATGTGGAACGTGTATTTGTTCAGGCCTAGATTGGTACATTTGTAAATTACTGACTCTGAATTCAAGGCACGTGTTGAAAAGTTTTCTAAACGGAGAAATTGTTCCTTGAAATAAATACAGCGTTTAGAAATTTCCATTAATCTTTCTAGATTTTACAATTCCCTTTTTTTATATTGAAATTCCTTTGAAAGTTTACCCATTTAACAAACTGTGGAGCTGCTAATGCTCTATGTGCTAATGCGGCTTGCATGACAAACAAAGATGAAGTCCCTCCTGTATTGACTAATTGAAGTTGTCTACTTGAGTTTAAAGCTCTGCAGAATACGGGAAGTGATGAGTTATTTTGTTTTATTTTGAAACGATCTTTCTATTATCGAACAAATAATTACTAAAATTTACTTTTTGTTATTTAGTAAGTTGTATTACCTTTTACTTTTCAAAGCATTTGCAATAAATATATTTATATATGAATTTATTTTCATTTTGGAGTGTTTCAATTGTCAACTAGTCTTACCTTACACACATAACGTATGTGAAAAGGCTAGCCAGTTGATATAGTTTTGTCCACCGCTGGGGCAGCGGTAAGTGTAAAGACTTACAATACCAAAATCCGGCGTTCAATTCCCCCACGGTAGCTCCAGTAGGAAGCCCATTGTGTATTTGCTCGAAAACTAAACAAACAAATCATGTAATTTTTATATATGCGAAACCTGTATTCACAGAATTTAGAATTCTTATATTACTCTCGCAACCATTGGAAAAGGAATTTAATGGTATCATTCTACACTAGTGCTCTATTAAATTAAGCCTTTTTAATAAGAGAAGTGTTATCAAATTATTAACCATCTAGTTAAATATTATACGTGAAAAAATGAAAAATTAACAGACGCAGAATTTTAAACAATAGTCTTAATATTTTTCAAAACGAGTATCAAAATTATTTAAACGATGAATGTTTCGAATGTTCAGAAATTTGAAGCTCAACATATTCTACGCATCTCAGAAACCAATTAAAAAAATGTTTCAAAAACCTTCTAGCATACATTTACAAAACGTTTCCAGAAATTTCTTACAACCTCTGGCAGCCATATTGTTACAGGAAAGATGTTTTTTCATACAATGCTGATTGGTATGAGGTAAAAAAGTCTCTGAAACATGTTTTTGCCTAAAGCACTGTAATCTGTTACCAATAACGAGAAACTAGAAACTTTTCAACATACATTGGAACTTATTATTACAAAACCAAAGATTGGGCAACATTCCTTCAGGCGGATGAGAATTGTTGAATACACACATATATATTATATTGAAGTGCTTTTTGTAGTATTTTCGCAACACAATAAATAGGTTACTTAATAACGAAGATTCATCCAAGTATTCTTGAGGTTTTTAAAAGATTACATCTTTAATTACACCCATGTAGTCATATGGCGGTTGTATTGTTGTAACCACATTATTTATCGTTAAAAGATCTAGGTTTTGAACTTTTTGTTTGTAGCTGTTTTTGAAAACCATTGTTAAAGATATTCTTAATTAAACAAAATAATATAAATGCTTCATTTTCATTTTATAAATAACAAATTTGTATATTTCTCTACTCACTTTAAGCAGTTATTGTGAGCCTGCTTCTACTAACTTGTCCTCAGTTATATATATTTTAGCTTTCAACGTACTTTTTAACTTAAGATGAAATCAGTAGCCATTTTAACTAACTTGAAAAGAAACACACATCTGAATGCTTTATAAAAGAAAGATGATATTAAAATTTTTATTCATATATTTATATATATGGTGTTTGTTAGGTTATTCACTCCATTTCTGATTTGAAAAGAAATTTCAATATTAAAGCAAAACGTTACTTATTTTGCATAAAAACGAAACTAAAAGCTTGAAAACTGTCATACCATGTAATGTACATTAGAATAAATTATTACATTCGTTCATCACTAACTACCTCGTGTTAGATTGTAGAACTTTTACAGAAAACAGATTTTCTACTCTAGTTATCTTTACACTTTATTTTTGGCTTATTTTACATTTAATTTTCATTTATGTGTTTATAAAAATATATAACTGGTGTCAAGATATAAAACTCCCAGCAATAAGGATAAAATATAAAACAACAGGATAGAAACTTCCAGTGAACTTAAGATGTTATATAATATATCTTGATTTAGAAATATCTTGGATGTAGGATCCACTATGTGGATGGGGTAACGATCCACCAAACAAAACCTCTATTCATATGAATGTCCAATAATATAGAATATCCGCTTCTATTCGAATTCAAGTGCTATATTCATATTACAGTGTACTCTTAATAACAATGACATTCATATACAGTGTACTCTTAATAACAATGACATTCATATTACAGTGTACTCTTAATAACAATGACATTCGTATATAGTGTACTCTTAATAACAATGACAT
>NW_013671094.1:0-18337 GCF_000517525.1 Limulus polyphemus
TGGTGAACTTGTCCCACCACACAGCAAGTAAACTCAGTACAAATATCACAGTTCTTATATAGGACTGTACAAGTAGTGGTGAACTTGTCCCACCACACAGCAAGTAAACTCAGTACAAATATCACAGTTCTTATACAGGACTGTACAAGTAGTGGTGAACTTGTCCCACAACACAGCAAGTAAACTCAGTATAAATATCACATCACAGTTCTTATATAGGACTGTACAAGTAGTGGTGAACTTGTCCCACCACATACACTTAGTACTGATTTGTAAACTCAGTACAAATATGTTGTTACATTCAGTATTTTATGCTCAATTTTAACTGTTTGTATTTCACATGATACTGTAATTGTTGAGTTTTTCCCAGCTTGCTCTGCTGTGGTACTATATATACTCTCCACTCCCTCTGTTTTATTTTTATCATATAATAGATATTACGTCAGAGTAATACTACAGTATATTTTGAATTTTTTGATTGCATTCTTTACATTGTTATAAGTTCAGAATTGAATGGTGTTAAAGATGGTTTTGATGTGAATAACACTATTTGTGGTGAAATATTCTTGGTTTTGCTTAACAAGACTTGTAGGTTTTACAAGCACTATTGGTATGCCCACCACTTTACAATCTGCTAAAGCGGTTACCTCGTGATGGCTTAACTAGAAGTGATTCTTCAACTCCTGTCACCGACAGTTTGTAAGTATTTCAAAATGTTTCAGTTTTATATTTCAACTATTCATTTCTATGCAGTGAATCTTTCTTGAATTTTCTTAAAATGTATCTTATTCACTTCCTCGGGGATAGAATATAATTGTGAAAGATGTTAGAATCATAAATCAAAACACGCTCAGCAACATAAGTAAACTTTTAAAGTAATAAAGGATGCTGTAAGTATATTAGTTTAATATGTGATTGCTGTTTAGGTGATGTGAATACTATATAGCTTCTTGTATAAGCCTGTTTCATATTTTTTGTTAACTTGGATCTTTGTTGTACATATTATTTGGTGAGTTACCCTGTGTTATCCAATCAAAAATATCACACTTCATGCTTAGAAGTTCCAAAGTAGACTTGTCACTGTTGTGGATAACGATTTACAAAAGACATTATAATAAACATATCAGCTTTGTGCTCTAATGCCAGTTTTGTGATATATAAGCAAATAATAAACATATATGTAAGAAAGGATAGGTTTTTAACTTTCATGGAAACTCACAAACTTAATTTTGTATCAACTAGTAGATTCAAATGTCTTAACTGTTTTTTACTTAAAAGGAACTAATCTGTTATTACTATATTTAGCAATGTTAAAGTACTGTAAGTAGCTTTATATGGGTCAGGTTATATGTTTATTGGTAGTTTCACACAAATAATATAGCATCACAGAAAAAAGTATGTTAAAAAATAGCCCATTTATTAAAAATAGTGTCCTCACAAACATTATTACTTTTAATTATTTCTGTATGGCATGGTTAAAGTATGACTCATTAGAATTACTGTTTAAATATCAATGTATGTCAGTAAAGAGAAATATTTAAACAAATACCCATTCATCACTTGTCACATCTGCACTCTGAATTCTTCATTATGATATTATAATTTCAATAATGGAGCTTTTATAGTGTCTAACAAATCAGAAGCACAAACTATAAAAGGCTTATTCCCTTTGTCATTCTGTTGAGAATGCTTTCATGCTCCTTTTTTGGTAATGCTCAACAAAATACATCGTCACTTAGCAAAAAAACTATCACCTGATTGTTCTTAGGCCAACTGTGGGGTTTATGTTGAATGCTCAATATTCATGTTGATTTGTTAGAAAGTTTTGTTTTTTATTCATTTTTTAAAATAAACATTTATTACTACCAAATATCTTTTATCCTTTGTACAGTCGAAAGAGTTGAAAATTTGTGTTGGAATACTTGCAATGCGTTTTCTACTTCCTTACCTAGAATACAGTGAAAAGGCTTAAGAGTGCTATTTAGGTCTCTTTCAGAGTGCACACATACTTTTGTTTAGGATAACATTTCATTTTAAGTGTAACTTTTACTACAAAATTGGTGATTAAAGACTTAATTTGAGACTGATGAAATAAGTGAAGAGTAGGTGCATTTTGGAGGTACAGACAAATTTGTTTTAGTTAAATTCTATAATTTTCATTAATCATTCAGTGATGTTTCCCATAATTTTTCATGGGCTTTTATAGTAGTCTGTAAAATATTTTATGTTGCTTTCAAATATGCATTTTATAACAAAATATATTAGGTATACTAGAATAGAATGTTCAAAGCTATTAGTTAACGGTGTCTCATGTGGACCAAACAAGATAAGCGTATTACTGAGTCTGTACATTAATCTGTGTTGTATTATTTTAGAAGAAACAGTACTCCATTCTGATGAGATTGCTTTTTTTGTTGCTCCTCTTTAGTTACATTACACTGTGACATTGATGGAAACTTGTTCATTAAATCTGTAGTGATATAATCTTCATTCAAAATGGTCCTTAGAGAACAACTTTCCATTTTGTTTGTTGTAGTTACATACCAGTACATGTGTTTATTCTTTGCCGGACATTTACAGGGACAAAATATCTTGGTTCACATCGCACTTTGCGAATCAAACTACCCCAATTGTGAATTATTTCCTTTTTGCTTAGCATAACATGCAAATTATTTCTTTCTCTTGTATTTTGTGTTAGAGACCTTCAACAACACGGTAAAAGTGCCGTAATGTTTCATTTTGATAAACCAAAGCCGATGTTCATTTCTCACAAATTCCTGCCAAACAGCACATACAGTATTCTCACACTTTGTCACATGCATGTCGAATACACTTACACTTTGTAGTAGTCTGTTGATAACTTTTGGAATGTGCCCAGTAGGCATCAACAGTCAGGCCAACTAAACTAGACTACGTATGAACAATACATGCACTGCACGTTCAGCATTGAGCTAGTTATGAACTCTCAATATGAACTAAGTCCCAACGACCAACCGTGTGTCTATTTTTACTTGTATATAGTTTTAATACTCTAACTTTTAATACAGTAAAAGTATATTCACAAAATTTGGCAAACTTTTAGTAACAAATTACAAGTCATTTGTACACAAAACAATAGTTTTTCAAGGAAGTATTTTTATTGAAGATTTGTTTTTGAATATATAGTCTTTTTTTTTTTTACTAGTCCAAGTACAAAACAATTTTCACATTAAGATTAAAAATACTTTCTTCATCTCAAATGTCATTGCGTAATTTTTAAAACCTAAATACATTTCAAATGTTTTGTTTTTCAGTAAAATTTTTTTTGTCTATGTTAACTTTATACAAGGTTGTTCAGTTTGACCGACCTCTTAGTCACAAAAAAAGAAAAATCAAAATTAAGTCTAAATTATTCTTTTCTTTTTTCTAGAATGACTTCAAATTGTAACATGAAACTACATTTGTTTTTCTTAAGTAGTTTAAACTTGTAACAATATACATCTATTTATACTTAAATAATATTGTTTCATTGCCCTTTGAACCATGTCTAACTACTAGATTTACTTGTGCCATTATAAGTTGTAATTCACTTGGGGAATGTGCAGCTCACGTTACACTATTGAATTACATTACCCACAAGCTACTCTGAGCTTCTCAGGTGCATGCCACATGAAAAATTTTATTATAATATTATTATTATTTATTTTACCCAATGTAACCTAAAGAGTTTCCTATTTTTACATTTTAGTTACTTTTCTAATAATAAATAAATAATATACATGAAAAACAAGAAATAAAGTATTTACCTGGGCCTTCTTTTAATTTTTGCTGTAGACTGTTGATGACACAGAACCATACTTTTTTATATTACTGGGAGTGGTGCACTAAATAATTTTTATTCAGTTAAATAATGCATCAAAGAACATAGAATAATAACATTCAAAGAGCAGACAATATCTCATAACTATCACCGTTTTTCTGGCTTTCTAACTATGCGACAAAAGCTGTTACGAATTCATCCAAATCAGTCAATGTGTTTCCTGTGGGAATGAAACTTGTACTGAAAGAGAAATTAATAAAATGTAATACGTCATTATTGGTTAAAAATAATATAGTATTAAATGTAAGAGGGAACTATTGGTGAATCTTGAAATAGAGGATGTGACAGGTGGGTGTGGCAAGAAGGGTCTAATTTTCTATTTGATGGGTCTGTAACAAACAAAATTGAATGCTATGAAAAGTATGCTCTACCTGAGCAATGGAATCATTATAATAACTAATTTACATTAAACTTTGTACTTTTTTGAGGGGTGGTAAATAAGTTAGGGAAGTGATCCCCTAGAGAAGAAATGTCACATTTCTCACACTATGGGAAATTCAGAATATTTTTGTAATGTTGCCTTATAAAATTAGGAACTTAAAACTTGCATACCATTAAAATATGGATTATTAGCTCTGAGTTTAAGCTGTACTAATTGGTATAACATGAACATGCAGTAAGAAGTTTATTTAAATTTTGAATGTAAACTCGCTAAAAATCTTGTGACATGCACAGTAAAGGATACCCATGGCAAGAGGGGTAATTACTGCTGCAAAGTCACTAGACATTTTCTTCTTCAAAGAGACCATGTTGTGAAGAGAATGAAATATACAAGATTAATTTGAAAAACAATTTATAACAACCTTGTTCAGTTGCCAAATCTTCAAGTCACTTCTTTCTCAGGTTAATCGATTGTTGCATTATTTTGTGATAGTTGTGGTGTTTGGTATTTCTTGCAGTTTTGAAGTTTTACTTTATATACCAGGAACTATTTTGTTCATGAAATACCATGTATGGTACAATTAAATATCAGGGTTTGAAGCTGAATAAAAGTGTTATAATAATAAAACGTACCATTTACCTTTTTTCATTGGTGGATGTCTTTACAAAGAGTTGAGAATTTAGTTGCCATAATGTGTTAAAATGATGAATGTTAAAAGATGTTAAGCAATATTTGCTAATTGCTAATCAAATTCAGTATTGATTAGCAATTTCTGCTAACCAAATCCACCAGACTATTTTGTCTTCTGATTTGTTATTTATTTTGAATAAGTTCGGTGTGGTGGCTGGGTGGGGAAAAAAACCAATACAGCAGTAAACTGTAGAAAAACATGTAATATTCAATTGAATGCATATGCCCATAAGTAGCTTAAATTTATTCTTCATAAATGGACATAAACAAACTTAAGGTAAAAGACTAGTAAAAATTATTAAATTGAGAAGGGGGATAAGGATTGTATTAAAGTACAGAAACAAGTTGACACAAAATGCAAATATTATATTTTCAAGTCTACAAGTAAGGACTCTAAAAAAAAAAAAGTAAACAAGGCTGGTAATAGTATCCATATTATTTTCTCAAGCTATAAATCCCTATTTTGACTCCGTGTCTACTGTACTTATCACTTTTAGTGTGTAGACATAGTCAAAATAGGAATTTGTAGCCTGAGAAAATAATGTAGACACTATTTCCAGTCTAGTTTGTTTACCTTTTTGTAGTGTCCCTAGTTGTAGGCTTGAAAATATAATATTTGCATTTTGATTCAACTTGTTTTTGTACTTTTTGATTATCTCTATTCTCCCCCCCCCTTTAAATTTTTTTTACTAATTTTGTATCTATAGTAAGAACTTGTTATTAGTTGGACTCTGTTAAACCAACAAAGGGATAAAAAGAAAAACTAAAATAAGTAATTCAGAACCATCAAACAGGAAAATGAAGAATGAGAATTCATTTAAGATTTTTTTTTTTAAATTAAGACATTAAAACTCAGATAATATAAAATATTAATTATAAACTATGTTTTGATGCCAGGCTTATTGACACACACATTGGTAATAAAGTAGTCTAAATTGTGAATATAATTATAAGAAGGTTGTGATGTGCACTTTGACCCATCTGTATCCAGAGGGCTAACATGGGATTTGCACTAGATCCTTGTACATCAGTGAATTTTCTTCTGTATGCTGGCTCAGCATGGCCAAGTGTTTACGGAGCTTGAATCTTATTCTGAGGGTCACAGGTTTCAATCCCCATTACACCAAACATGCTCGCTCCTTCAGCCATGAGAGCATTATAATGTGACAGTCAATCCAACTATGTGTTGGTAAAATAGTCGTCCAAGAGTTGGCAGTGGGTGGTGATGACTAACTGTCTTCCCTCTAGTCTTTCACTGCTAAATTAGGGATGGCTAGTGCAGATAGCCCTTGTGTAGCTTTGCACAAAATTCAAAACAAACCAAACATATGTATGCCAAGTGTTCTTGGAAAGTATTATTAATATGGGATTTACACCTAGTACCACACAGAGAAGTGAATTTCTTCATTCTAAATGCCCAGTATTCTCAGAAAGAATTTTACTTTCCAGTTTATAAAAGGTTAGATTCTAATCAAAGTAATTAAAATAAAAAAAATTAAGACAAGTTCATACTACTGGCTCTTTAGTGCTCTGGGTTTAAATTCCTAGTATTACCATTGAGCTTAACTTTATCATTCCCTGTGGTATTTCAAAATGTTGGTAATAATTTGGTGGCCTATATAAACTTTTCATGTGTTTTCTCTTGATTTATGAACTTTAACTGTATTTCTGAACAATCATATGTTTACCTAGTTGAATATATTAATTTTTACAATAAACTTTAATAGTATTGTGCCTTCATATTGAACCTGCACTCTTTTTTTAATTTACTTTAATGACAGTTTTCTCTTAACCTACTAAAAGTTATAGTGATTACAATGAAGTTTGGCAGAACCAAACATGTGAGCACTCTTATAAGTAGTGAGTTCACTCTTCTTTCAGTGTGAATTAGTTGTATTGAAAATTTAGAAAAACATGCAATTGATCTAAGTATGTTCTCAAATACTGCATAACTTTGCAACTTTAATGAGGAAGTAAGGCAGAGTTAGTTTTTATTCTTTTTTTCTTTATCATGCAGAATATGTTTCATGAACGAGTTTCCTCCCATGCCATATGGAAGCAAGAGGAAAAGAAAAGAAGATCTCAGTTTTGGAAAACCCTTTGAACCAAGCTATGTCTATTCTTTGGTCAGTCTTCTGAATTCAACCCATATTGAGGTAGTGTAGATTTTTCAAATACGTTTTGTATAATTGGATTATTTAAAATTTAGTTCATTTGCTCAGTGTATCCGCACTTTGTTCACCTTGGGGAATTAAACTGTGGATTTTAGTGAAGAAAAAGAAGCATATGTTAGAATTAAATTTTTAGTGACTATATAATGCGTAGACAATGATATGTAGACTATATAATATTAAACACTAGATAACGTATAAATAAACACACATACATCCATACACATATATAAATTTAATTGATGAAGAAATATAAATGGTAAAGCAGTCCTCATTCAAAATAAGGGAGAATAAATAATTGAAGCCACGTTGAAGAAGTATAAATTATTTCAACTTTGTTTTGTATAGTAGGATTATATTTTGTATTTCAAAAACAATACTTTTACACTACATTGTAATGGAAATGATGCTAGCTTTATGAATATCTAAAAGTTTAACATGATTGTTGAAACCAGATGAAATATATTTAATGGTAATTAAGCCAGCTACAAAATCATCACCACAAAGTTTTAAGTAATAGTATTATTATAGTGTTTACAATTAGGCCCAAATACACAAATTGTTAAGAAAGTAAAATATTACGGAATAACATGCTTGCTTTTGAATACTAGGTATCATGGTGTTTCTTCATAAACAGAACTCTCCAAAGTAAAACATCGACTCTGAATTCAGTCATTGTTTATTACTCAGTGTCACCTTGAGAAGAGAAATGTGCCATTGTTGAACTGTTAAAACTTTGATACATGTTTTATAACTATCTAGCTTTAATTGAATATCTGCTAATAAAGACCACCAGCTCGTACTTAACATTCTATATTTGAAGCAATGAGCATAAACAATGATACTTGACCTTGGAAAGCAACTATAAAATAATAATTCTAATTATTTAACAAATTAAGAATATATTTCTACAGCTAGTGTTTTTGGAATAGCCCTTTTACCTCATAATAAGCTGTAATCATATTAACACTAAATTCCCTTTCAGTATATTGTATTCTACCTTTTGTCATCACTGATTTCCATAGCCAAACTAGAAATGTGTAGATGATATGCTGATTGGTTACCTAATTCCTTTCACATGAAGAAATTAAGGATTTCTCACTTTCTGTCTTAACTTTGGCCTGATATGTATTTTGTGATAGGGATGTCTGGAAGATGCAGAAGATGTTCTGAATTTTCTGCTTTGTGGCCTTCATGAAGAGTTGGGTGCTGTGATTAATGCCTTCAGAAATACAGCAAAAGAAAATTCCAGTAAGAACATATTGTGAACTTATAGTCAATAAAACAAAACCTATCATTGAACTGATGAAAATAGGAAAGATGGGTCTTATTTCCAATATTATATTGTTATTAAAAAAACAAAATAATGTACAGTGAAAAATCTGACAAATTGCTTAAATTCAAATACAGATTTATAGCTTACTAAAAAGTTTTATAACCATTAATACATAAAAAATTTTAACTTGTTTATTTCAATTATAATATTTATAGATGTCTGTGAAGCCATCCTGACAAATGGACATGTGACAGAAGACCAAGAACACGACCCTAATACCAAAAGCAATGTTATTAAATCGGTAAAGCTTTTGTACCACCACTTAAAGTGATTTATTTTTTCCCATTACTTTGTAGGATGGAAATTATATCTAAAAAATAACTGATAATGAAAGTTTGAGGCACACAAAAATGTGGGATTTTATAACTGTAGATTTTCAGCAGTTGCTTTTTCATTAGGTTTATAAGGGTCTAAATCTTGTTAACCCTGACACAATGTGAAAATTTACAAAACTAAATCTTTTAATTTGTATGACTTCACAATGTGTTATGAGATCATAGGGTAAATTTCAACACTTTAGATGATAGAATTGTGGTGGATTTCTTGGTCAAGTTTGAGATTACTAGTGTCTTTAAGGTTCAACAAATGTTAAAATTGAGTTTAATAAAGTTCATATTCAGTAAACATAAGCTGTAATGTAGAGTATGAATGTACTTTTATTTTTATCTAATGTGAAGTTCTTCCTTCCAAAGTGACACATTTTAAGTAGTTGCAAGATTGAAATCTGTGTTAAAGCCATACATTTTGAAAGGAACCAGTGTGCTGCGAAAAAGAGTACTAATATATTTTCTCTACCAGAAAGGTTCATATTTATTAATATTTCTATTAAACTTTAGGATAAGTATCTTTGTAATTTGTTTTGTTTGCATGTTTGAAGGTTAAGTGAAGCCTGATAAGCCATTCTTATGACCAGAAAAATGCTGTCTGAATTGTTAGTTTGCTTCTTTCTATAGGATATGATATTTGTTTTCAGAGCCACTCCTTTCATTCTCCCATCTCTGATATATTTGGTGGACAAATAACGTCTACAATGACTGTGGGAAATGAAACATCCACAAGTTCACATCATTTCTTCACTCTCACTGTAGACATTCAGGTGATTTGTTATACTTTCTTTCAATAATCATCTTACTGAACCAGTAACTGCAAGTAGTCAAACTGGGTTTGAAAACCAGTTTTGATTTTATGTAAAGACTAATGCAATAGAATGAAGGATAATGAAATTTCAGTGTGATGTACATTTAATTCCACATGTTTGAAGTAATGTATGATTGTTAAAGTTTATAAGTTGTATATTTACAAAGTGATTGACCAGTTATATTTCCATATCTGAAGTAATCGTAATAAATAAATGTTTAGAAGTTGTGTATATGATCTATTTAAATACCAGGGAATACAAATATTATAGAGTAAAAGAGTACCAATATTTAGTAAAGATTGAGTGAGCATAGTTCTAAATACTAAGTAATAATCATTATGTTTCCACCGGAAATGTCGTATTCTAATATTTCATGCAAATTAAAAAAACGTTTTTGTTGTTAGCCAGAAATAAGCATTTTAATATACTGGATTGTTTGCATGGCCATATTATTAGGCTGAAGATGTTTGTCAAGTGAATGATGCTTTGGCCTACATAACTCCGAAAGAACTAGCCCATGACTTCACTCCAACAGATAGTAAAGGAGGGGTAAGTCTTTAAAATAATGTTTTAAAATTTGTATCAAAACTTTTGAAGTTTTGAGAAGTAGATAATACTAAAAAAAAACATTGTTTCAACAAAAATTACATAAGCAGAGTTTATAAAATCTTTTGTATAAATTGTAAGTATTATGTGACATGATTTATTTGTTTTAAGATATTATACTAGAAACATTATTGTAGTTCCCACACCTTAAGAAAAATCAAACATTGCTTTTTTCACTTAAAACCATTCCAGAGTTTAATCAATAATAATCAAATTTAACTAATTTCACTTGCTTTTAGAATATGCAAAACTCCAGAAATCAAAAGCATATCTTCTTAGAGCCATGAATATAGATTTTCTAGCTGTTAATGCAGCAATGGACATCAAATTGCTCTGCTTAATTTACAGTGTGTACATGAAATACATGCATATATATTTAAAAATAATCTAGTTGGAGATGCTGAAAATTTACATACTGGTTCAGCTTTTGTTTGTTTGTCATATTAATGGTTGGAATATCTTACTTGTGTAGATTGTCTTGAAGGCATCATATGTGAGTGAATTGGCATTAAAAGCAGAAACGCCACCCTATGGATGCCATTTGTGTTAGTAATTACTAATCGTAGTATTCATACATCACTGAAAAATATTCAGAAAAAGTGTATATTTTCTAAAAAAGGATTTTTACAGGAAAAGTGTTCAGATTGTGCTGATATAAACTGTAATGTTTTTATATATTAAAAGTGCTACCCTTTATTGAAAAAAGTAATAGTTTTTTAACAACTACAGTTTCTCAGTACTACATTTGAAAATAACCTCAATATATAATCCAACCCTCATGTACAGTCCTAGTGAAAGTCGTGTTCACGTTGTGAGGAGAATACTTTTATTTAAAATTGTGTTCTGTGATATAGAAATGGTTGTTGCACATACTGTAGTTATTTTTGTAATCGTCTGAATCTTGAATACCCAAAGTTGAAATTTTTTATGAATTTTTGTTTTTGGTGCTATTTATTGAATGGCATTTCTTATTTTGGACACATACATAGATAGATACACGTGTACACACTACATCCAATACAGTAAGATTGTTGCATGGAGAGCACTAAGGTTAGCCATTATGTCTGATAGTTTGTATTTTGATACAAGAGAGAACAAAAATGACCTGAAGTAAGTTTATATGTCTGTTACAGGAGTAGCTGCATTTCACTAAATGAGGAAGTTAAGACACTGAACCTTGGAATTGTTTATAAGTTGTGTCTACATAACGTACAGTGTACATAATAGACTATTGGAGTTATACTTACTAAAATGGAAAAATTAAGAGTGCTTGCACGTAACTGTTAAGATTAAAAATTTTTAAATACATTCTTTTGAAATTAAGATATTCAAACAAATAATATAAAACATTTAATTAAAACAACATCTACTCATAAAAAAATTGTGTAAAACATTTTATATTATTCAATACATTTTCCAAACCCATAACAGAGCCCTGCCTATCTGTCTTTCACTTTCAAGGCAGTTTTCAAAACTAAATCTTATTTGACACACTTGTTTATAGCCAATAGAAAGAGTTTATTTTCAATTTCAAGATTACATCAGTCTGTTTGAAATTTGCAGCAGTATATGATAGTAATATGTCTTGATTTTGTAACTTGTTGGTAAGCAAAATTTGCACTCGTAGTATTTAACAATTTTATTGCCTTGTTATATCAGTTTGAAAGATAGTTCAATTATAGTTTTTTTTTAACAACATATTTTAGTGAATTAGTGTATTTTTGTTTTTAAAATGCATATTTGGAAGATGAAAGGTTTTCATGTTTGGAAAAGAAGTTAGAGAAAATTTAAACAATGCAGAACTTTACATGTTTATGGGAATCTGGTATGAACTGTCAGATAATGAAATTATAAAATGAAAAATAAACTGTGTAAAAAGATAGTTGAAATGCAAACAAAATCATCAAGTTATGGAAACTATTTATTAAAAGAAGAAAAGGGTATATTATTTCATAATTTTCAAAATTTCATATCACTGTGCATTGATGATTCAGCTACAGTTAGGGAAAATAGTAGAAACTACTTTACCTTAAATAAACTTATTTAGAGGTTTCAGGGGGCTATGCAAATTAATTATGAAAACTGCAAAATAAAAAGTAATATTTTTGTTTTTATTGCTTGAAATCATCTTGCGTTCAGACTGTTCAGAGTCTGAAACAGACTGACTGTAAATTGACAGACACATTTTTAGTAAAAATACTTTATTAAAAATCAGATTGTTTTGTTTATGACATTCTTGTAATGTTTACTGAAAGCTTGGAAAATTTCATGAAAATACACTTTGTAAATTCATAATTATAGTAAACATTATTATGTATAGCTTCACAGAAACAGAGGTGAGTGGAAAACACCTGCAACATCTCTATAGGGTTAAACAACATTTTCTCTGACTCCTCCCTGAAATGAAAAAGATACTACTAAAGTTTTTTTTTATTTGTTTGCTTGTTTTTTTTTAATGCAGTGTTTCAATAAACATAGGATGGTTGCATTTATAGCAAAGTTCTAAATACAATGAGGTTCCAACAAATATTCTTGTGTATCTGTTATTGGCTGGTAATTCCTGTTTCACCCTGTACTTAAGCTTTTTAAAGGAACACCAAATTTCTGTAAGAAAGCTAACTTCAACAGGTAATGATAACATCATTTACACTAGAATTATGATTTTTTAAAATTACTACTAGTTATTAATAATACTTATGAAAGTGGATACTCTGTTTGAAACTATGTCACCTCAGTGAAATTGGTTGACACCATTATTTTGGTTTTTAAGTTATCTTGTAATAAAAAGAAGCAGAAGAAAATGAACAAGAAATTCAAACTTTTTGCTATGATACTTACAGACATTCCCAGAACTTGTGACTCAGTCATTACTTAGATATTGTTATGAAAGGAAGTACTATATAGTATTGTAAAGTTCTGATGATCTATTGAAGAGAAATTTAAAATACCATTTCGATATAGAAACCAAGGCATCTCTGATGAAATACTTGTTATGTAAATATATAATCTGTCTAAATATTGAGTCAGAATTGTTCTTTGGAGTAATTTCTTACATGAACACTGATGAAACTTGACTTCTAGAATATATTTATTAAAAGTACGTGTATGTTTGGAGTGAGGATGTAATGGACTATCGACTGTTATTTTTAGTAAGATAACTTAGTGTTTCTATTTTTTTTTTTGTATTTAGAAATGTTGAAACCAGCTCAGTGCTACTAATTTACCATTGTGCAGGAAGGAGTTAAGAGTTAGATGTAACATTAGATTTTGCAAGCTATAGATAAGTGTAGTATTTTTGAAAGATGAAACATGGAAAACAATTTATAAAATGAAAAACAAAATTGCTCTCATGTTTCAGGTTGAAGCATTTCACAAAGTAGTTTTGAAAGTACTTCCTTTGGTTCTTGTGCTTCACATCAAAAGATTTGTGAAAGAAAAAGGAGCTAAACCCAGGAAAGTTTTCAACGATATTGAGTTCTCTATAGATTTAGAAATTCCAGAAGGTAAGTTTTATGTTGGATGCATACCTTGGTTATATGAAAATGGTATTTCTTTTTTCTTGTCCGTAGACTTTAAGTACACCTTTTATTATTGTAGAATTGGATGTAATTAGTCAATATTGATTGAATTATTATTATTATTATATATACATTAAATTATTAGATAAAAACATGAAATCTCTTCTTTTCTTGATAGACCAGTATTAATAGCAGTCATTTTCCTTGTGCATTTTGAAGAGTATTCTTTGCTCCCTTTTTAGAAATGCCATTTTATTCTTGAATTAAAAAGTTAAGTCTCTATGGTAAGTACTTGTCCACTCTCACGTTCCCAATTTTTGACTCTTGCAATGTAAAAACTTTAAAGAAGATATAGGAGAGCAATACATTGAAGTATGTATGGTGTTTTTGTTATGTTATTAATAATTAGTTACTAATTCTTTCACTATATAATAATTACGAACTTGTCTATAGCCTACATTTTGGCTGCTAATTTGCTGCCATCTTCGGGAAAGCCATGAAAACTGCATGGTGGTGTTAGTGGCCAAGATTTGATATTGGGTTTTTTGTTTGAATCCTAGCCTCTTCTGAGGCTGAGACTTAGGAAGTAAGTTTCTCAGTTATATTATTAAGAAGGAAGGTGTATCTTCTGAAAGTGCTGGATATCAAGTTTTTTATTTCATCTAATTTTTTTATCCTGTGCAACGTATTAGTAACATGTTGAAACTTGAAAGCATACCTATAGTTGGACGATAACCAAACTAAAGTGTTTAGTGATAAGTTAAAGGCCTAGTAGCAATAAGTGTGCACATGAAGTTCTGTTGTTATACCTTTTTTTTGGTGAAAATCCATACACAATAGTTAAGAATAATAGTTAAAATTAGCAGTAACAATTTAAAAAAACATTATGTACCTCTAGATTTGATATTATTATTAAATTGTTTTGTTTCATGTTTAAAAAGAAATGCTGTAGAAAGATAGTTATTGATATGAAAATTTTATTACAATTATACAGAATTCCTGTCACAAGATATACGAAGGAAGTACAGCCCTCGAGCTCTGAGGTCCTATAAACTGTTTGCTGGTATGTTGTAGTGATTGGTCTGTTTCTTTTGGAATAAGTAAATATGTTAAATGTTTGACATTTGTAAACAAATGTTATTTTGCTTTTTCCACTGTTTTATAACTTGTTATTATTATAAACTTCACAATTATATCTGTTGTATTTAAATTTTGGTACAAAATTTGCCTCTTCCATTTAGAGAGTAGTCAAGAAACCTCTACTTGACAGAGCACTATCTGAATATGAGCATTATATTATTTTGTAAGTTTTTGGGGTACCTAAAAAGCATAAGAAGTGTGTTTGTATTTGAATTATGTTAGCTAATGTAATGATCTAACGAGGAAAAGGTTTGTACTCAGACATGTGATTTTTTCCTATGGTTTTCCATGTTTTGACTTAATATGAATCCATGAATCTTAAAGTTCTGAGGAACATAAAATCATAGGTTAAAAAATATTTTGTACAACCATAAAAAATATCCCCCCAAAAAATTTGAATATCAAGTTCCACTGATTGTAAAAACTGCATATATTACACCAACTTTAGACAACAACAAAGCAGCATATGATTTTTGTAGTTTATTAGGAACCAACCAGTTATGCTTCTCTTAAGAATAACAAATTTTCTGAAAAAGAGTAAACAGAATGGATAGAAAAAACTATGTATACTTTAACTTTACCAACTTTCATATTCACCTATTTTTTTTTATAACAATTCCCATTTTTTTTACAATGGAACATATCTGATGCATTTTAGGGTGCCAAAAAAATCTTTAAAATCTGTTTTTGCCAGGAACAACCTCCCAACAGACCACCAGCCAAATTTTCTGAGGATTCCACTTTGAAAGAGTCGTGTGTGTCTTCTTAAGACAGGCATGCTGATCTCTTGAGAACACTATTTCTACTTAAAATCAGCTAGTGATTTTGACCTCATGAGAATAGTATTTGTACTTAAAATCAACTAGTCTTGATGATCTCCTTAGTATAATATCTGCACTTAAGATCAGCTAGTCATGAAAATCTGTTGAACTGTTTTTTCACTTAAAATCAGCTAGTCATTTTGACCTCTTGAGAACAGTTTGTACTTAAGATCAGCTAGTGATGAAGATCTCCTTAGAATGGTATTTGTACTTGAGATCAAATAGTCATGATGATATCTTGAGAATGGTATTTGTATTGCATCTGTCATGTGAAAATGGGTTTTCTCAGGGTACCCCCATTTTCCACACACACCAAATTCTCAAGCATTGGATTTTTAGATCCCAGCCATGGCATAGGAGTTATAGCTCCCTGCCACCTTAAAAGGTCCCGCCCCATCATTTCAGTTTCACCTCCACATCTAGCAGTAGAGCCCGGATGTCAGAACCAAGTCTCTTCACTGACGATCACTTCTGCCTTCGCGTTCCAAACCTTGCCTCAGCCTATCAATCTTTCTTGTAGACCAAAATTGGAAAAAATTTGACATTACAGTAATTATAATTAAAACCTCTGAAATGTTAAAGAAACTCTTGAGAAGGGTCTGCATATTCCATTTTGGAACACTGCTGACTCTTTCTTCAAACTAACCTCCTGTTATGGTTAAAATAAATAAAAAATAGGTATTTGTATTGGAGATAACTAGTCATGATTATCTTTTGAAAACTATTTGTACTATAGTAAGATTAGCTAGCCATGATGCAGTATTTATACTGGAACTAGGTTGGCTATTTGTGGTGGTCTTTGCTAAAGAAGTTGATTTTTATATACATGTATAGTTTCACTCTTATGATTTAAAGATGCTTGGAATTATATACAGCTTCACTCACCAACTTTTATCACAATTGGTGAGATCCTTTCAAGTGTGGAGTTTACATCTGCATATAAAATTTTGATAAAAGTAATATTTGGACAATTTATTATGCAAAAAATATTATATAATTGACATTTTGTCATTGTGTAACAATTATTTAAGTTTACATTACAAAGAACACAAAATTTCAAACTTCCCTTTCTGCACAGCTCCAAGGAGTCTTGCTTCTAATCAACACATTTATTGATTTTACATAATTTTTAAATAATTGTTCTGTCCATCTGTGAAAACATAATAATACATTTCTTGTTTTTCATGTGATGATTCTTCATTGTTGGTAATTTTATTACTAGTCTTATTCCAACTCTCTTGTGAGTTACCAGATATCAGAACAGTTACTAATAATAGTTTAGGTTTGAAAAAAAAAAAGATTCAATGGCTAAAATGACTGTATAAGAAATTCTAATATATTTTTGTGAATATAGAGTAAATAAAGTGATTTTAGCAGTAATTTTATTTCTTGATAAAATGTCTGTTTTAGAACTTCTGTCAATAAAAGTTGAACAAAAAATGTTAATGTAAAGTTTACAACACTTGAGAGGAAAGTGCAGATCTGGGAATTTTTTGATAGTTTTTTTTGGCATTGTTCTTGTGCCTGAAATTATTTTTACATTAAGTTGTATTTGAAAAGTACAGGAATTTTATCAGGTAATCTTAGTTAGGCTTAGAATCTACACTTTAACTGATGGCAAGATATTCCAATGGCTAAATTTTTTTTTATTTTATTAAATGTTAATTTCAAGTTTAACTTATTCAAACAAAGTAGTTGTCAGTTTTTGCAATGTTTTTTATGATTCATAGGTGGAATTGGTGATTTGTTGTTGTATTAAAATACGTCCTAAGTAATTGTGATGAACATAACATCTAACAGTCTATTTGTTTTTAAACCATTAATAGTATCTTATAAAGATAAATGAAATAATTACTAATTTAACTACATTACATAGATATTGTTATAAAAGGAAACACTGTATAGTATTGTAAAGTTCTGATGACCTATTGAGGAGATATTTAGAATACCATTTTGATGAACAATCCCTGCCATCCCTACATAGGCAGTGCTGCCACCTATCTGATGCTTAAGTTACAAGTTATTTTCCAAATGGTAAACAAAAAGTACCAAACAATCTGCAAATTCTAACAAGTACTGCAAGTCAATACAGATACATAAAGCATCAGTTTACTAATGGTATTTTATCATATACACACACATCTTAGAGACTGTGTGCCTTATAATATTTCCTACATATAAACTGTACATGACTTGCTGACTGAATCACAAGTTCTGGGAATATATGTAACTATCATAGCAAAAAGTTTGAATTTCTTGTTCTTTTTTCTTCTGCTTTTTTTATTACATGATAGCTAAAAAACCAAAACAATAGCCTCAACCAATTTCCCTGAGGTAACATAGTTTCAAATGGAGTATCCACTTTTATACGTATTATTAATTAGTAGTAATTAAAAAAAAAGATTATAATTCTACTGTAAATGTTGTTATAATTACCCTTTTAAGTTAGTTTTTTTTTTATTATTATTATTACAGAAATTTGGTGTTCCTTTAAAAAGCTTAAGTACATGGCGGAACCAGAAGCACCAGCCAATAATAGATTAACAATAAATACTACAGTTGGAAATTTGTACTTAGAACTTGGTTATAAATATAACCTTCCCATATCTATTGAAACACTGCATTAAAAAACAAGTAAAGAAAAAACTTTTCAAAAAAGGTAGTAAACATAGAGGT